>NW_020955521.1:176919-260231 GCF_003031625.1 Empidonax traillii
TTTTTTTTTTTTTTTTTTTTTTTTTTTTTTTTTTTTTTTTTTTTTTTTGTGCATGCCCAGAGGACAGAGAAGTTACTGGAAACAATTGACCAGTTGTACCTGGAATATGCCAAACGAGCTGCCCCTTTCAATAACTGGATGGAGGGGGCCATGGAGGACCTGCAGGACACATTCATTGTTCACACCATTGAGGAGATCCAGGTACAGAACAGTCATTTGCACCAGTTACGCTGGGATAGAGAGAAGCTGGAGAAGTTGGGGGTCTCCTGGATTCAGAGCAGTGATGAATTTGTAGGTGCTGCTTTGGTGCTTCTGCTCTATTGAGTTAGCCTTACCCAGAGAAACAAAAATTATTCAGTTTTTCCTTAATTTTGTCCAAAAACCTGGATCTGAATAGATATGAAAGAGACACCATTCTAGCTGGACACAACAAACTGAAAGCAGATTTTTCAGTGTAATTCCAGAGTCATATTAATGGAAACCTGAAAATGGAATCTTTTTCGGTCTTGTGGAATTTTTCTTAACCCACATGAGCAAAACTTTGTGCTGCTCTCGGGGTCTGCAGGTCAATTCTCCCATGTAATGTCACACCTGGGTCATTAGGTACAACGTGATAGGATGTGCCATGAGGACAGTTGTTGAGCTACCAGCTGTTTTTTGGTACTGAGCACAAGAAAAATCAGAATTGACCACTTTGGTCCTGAATTACCATTTGAAAATAAAGTTGTCTTGCCTCCTGTAAGACAAAGACGGTATCTTAGTTTTTCCCCTTCTGAAAGGGTGTTAGGAAAGCAAGTTAAGGTATCTACAGGTAATTTTCAAACCTTAGAGAGCAGAAATTACTCTTTCCTGGACTTCAGTGGGGACTTGTCTTTCTCCTGCTTGATTGGCTCATGCAAAAATCCAAGTCAGCTCTTTGCCAGAATGGTGGACAGCAGTGTGACCATCAGTGAGGCAGCAAATGGGAGACCAACAAGGAACACTATGCAGCCAAGGGGCAGAGAAGTGACATAGTTACTGAGCTGCTAGTTGTTTCTTCCATCCTTCTCTCGGGAACAAAGGTCATTAAGTCTTTCATAATGCAGAACAAACCTAAACAGCATTTAAACACTTCTGTCATCTCTTTGTGACCGTTTGCAATATCTTTCCCAGCCCCCTACGCTTATATTACATCTCCATAGCCTCTGCAGCAGCTGCAAAGTAATGAGTCACCAAGTAAGGAAGGAATTTTACAAAAAGTAGTTGCAGTGAGTGTGTTGTGAGAGAGAGTGGTAATCATGTGGTTTACTTTCATTCCCTCTTCTGTCCACACTGTTCCCTCAGTTATCCCTGCACACACCTGTTTCCCATTCATTTTGCTGCCTCCTTCCCTGCATTTGGTTCCCTAGACTTGATCTTCTAGGTTGCTAGGATGAAGGCCTGTAGAAGCAGTGGAAGATGAGCCAGGACCAACTGGCTCATCAACTGTCCACAAACTACCAGCAAGCATGCCCGAACCATCGGTCCTTGGAGTACACCCTGGGCACCACAGCAAGTCGGGGAGCAGAAAGGCCCTGCTGTGTTCAGGGAGAAGGAGCTGTTTTCCAACAGCAGGAGCATGTGTTGGCTGTGCAAGTTTGCTGTTGACTGGAAGACCTTCGCCTGGTTCTAACTGACTCTGATCAGACTGAGTCTGACTCCTACTACTCATCTGGAGTTACCTTGGGTGTAGAATAAGTGCATATTTAGTGGGAGAACGAAAACGTGGCTCATTTAAACTGTTGAGATATGACTGTTTTATAGCAATGGTAGTAGTCAGATCTTCCCAAGAGGGCTGACAGGCAGTTACTGAGCAGTGTTGGAAAAATAGTTCCCTCTAACTTATGAGACAGAATTATTCCCCAGTTTTTTGGTATATGATCTCTGTCACGGGTCATCGTGGGACAGAAACAGGGGGAAAACAAGACTTCATGATATCATTTAACTACTTAAAACAGCCCATTTAGTGATGCTGAGAGAACCTGAAAAGTGTATTAGAGTAGGCTGCTTTGTATCCTGGGAATATGTAAGCTTTTGCAATCACTTCTGCAGGGACCCGTTTGCTGAAGAGGTTATTCCATAAGTAATGCTCTTACCCTCCCTTTGCTGCTGCCTTCCTTCTGCAGGGCTTGACCACAGCTCATGAGCAGTTCAAAGCCACGTTGCCAGATGCCGACAAGGAGCGACAGGCCATTCTGGGAATCCACAATGAAGTCTCAAAGATTGTCCAGACATACCATGTCAACATGGCAGGAACGAATCCTTACACTACCATCACCCCACATGAAATCAACGGCAAATGGGAACATGTGAGTTCTTTTCAACCGTGCAAGTTAGTGGGAGAGAATGTCACTGCTCAACCACTGGGGCTCCAGGAAACTGGATTATTTACTCTGCAGTTACCCTTTCGTGATTACTGCTGACTTTAGTGGGGTTTTGTCATTTGTTTTTGGCTCAATTGCCATGTGCCTGGAAAGTGGAAGAGATCTTTGATACAAGTGCCTGAGATGTTTCAACCCCTTTTACATGCTATTTTTAAATGAAAAATGCTAAATTTAAAAGCTTTGAGGTTTTCAGTCTTCAGTTGACCTGCAAGTAAGTATAATAGTATCCTTTGTCACCATTCAACTCCTCAGATGTTTTCTTTCCACAGCCAGGTAGCCTTTCTTTGTTGTAATCCTATAAGAGCAGGTACTGTCCATGGTAGTTGTGGTGATGATTCTTACTACCAAACAAAATTACCAAAGTGAGATCTGAACCAAGTCATGCAACTCAGTTAATACAAGCCACCAAAAACACAACTACTGAATGGAAGCCTCTTCTGGTCTTCCGTGTCTGTAGATGAGTTTGCAGTGTGCATCCTACAGCGGGTAGCATTCACATTCCATGCCCACCGTGACTTAAACCATACGACTGTTTGTTTTCAGTGCAAGCACCCACTCCTCCCTCCTGTGTGGCAACCTCTACATTTACTGTACATATGCCTTTGTGTGTCTGAACTGCACACTTTTTTTATGCTTTGCTGTAGGTGCGGCAACTGGTTCCCAGAAGGGATCAGGCCCTGATGGAAGAACATGCTCGCCAACAGCAAAATGAACGACTTCGTAAACAGTTTGGTGCACAGGCCAATGTCATTGGACCCTGGATCCAGACCAAGATGGAGGTAGTGCTTTGCAAATTTTGAAACAGTCTGTTTTCCTTTGTGATCTTCACTGATATTCTTATCCTTGGTCTTTCTTGACCACCGTCACAGCCATTCTTTCTTCCAAGTTGCAGTAAGAGAAACATCATAGAAAATACAAAGAATCCCAAGATTGATATCGATTACTGAAGTGCTTGTGCTTTTCTCCCCCTAACTCTAGTACCAGACAAAAAGCATGACTTAAGATGGGGAACACTGGTATTTTAAGATTTGTGTTTATATGCAAACTCTAGATCAGAGACATAGTTTATGTAATTGCTTTCACAGTAATGGTCTTGATCCACATGATGAAATAAATACAATTAGCATAGCAAATATCTGCAGAGGAGACATTTTTAAGGGAGATCTCTTTTCAGGTAAGATTTGAGTTGAAGCAATTGGAGTTGATGAAATGTGAGATATGAAGCTATTACTGGTGGCAGAAGCTAGAAAGAAGAGAGCAATTACAGAAACATGTCTGTATGAAGGGACTAAGTAGCAGACAGTACAGCAGAAGAAGATCTAGCTTGGTACATTACTAGCTTATGGACTGCAGTTTCCTTTTCTTATGTATCCTTGTGTTAGACACATCTTATGTGATTCACCTCACTTGGAAAATGTTTAGGGCTCTGCTAAATTTTTTGCTGACACTGTCTCATCTTATGTGAAGTAACTCCTCCATGAGATTATTTTTTTTTGAATCATCATCCTGTGTGAGAGTGAAATTGCTGCAATAAATGTCAAGCATGTTGAGGCTTGTCCTTTCAGTGGAGTCTTAACTCCTTTGACTTTGCCAATGCAGGAGATTGGCCGCATTTCAATAGAGATGCACGGGACCCTGGAGGACCAGCTCAACCACTTGCGGCAATATGAGAAAAGCATCGTGAATTACAAACCAAAGATTGACCAGTTGGAAGGAGACCACCAGCTGATCCAGGAAGCGCTTATCTTTGACAACAAGCACACCAACTACACCATGGAGGTAAATGTTTTGGCATCAGATTAGACACCCTCATCTGCTGTGGCCAGGTAGCGTCAGCAACATCTAGCTCGGGCAAACTGTTGTGGTTCTTAGGAAAATGGAGAGCTTTACAATGTGGCCAAGCATGCAACAACATGTCACTGAATTTCATTTTTGCCTTGCTGTACTTCATGCCAACCCATTCCAATGCACTTCCAAATATAGACCACAGAAACAATCTGAATGAGATCAATAGTATTGCTTTAAAAATTGTCAGGTCTCATTTTTCCTGCCACCCTATTGTGGCAGCCTATTAGCTAGGATCAGAAAGGGAAGTGCTGATGATTTTGAGCTGCCACAGCCTGGCAGAAGAAAAAAGTCCAACAGAAGTTTTTTTAAATCTGAGACTGGATTTTTGTTGACAACGTTAGGTTTCTTGGGAGCACTCTGAGTTCAACATGAGTCCAGCAGAACACAGACAGCTTTTGAAACTTGTCTTTTGGTTTCTGGCCAACTCTCCATTAAGCAACAGGCGAGGCAGTAGAGCACAAGTGTCTTCCAAGCATTGTGTTTTATTTATTTTCTTGGTAAGGAGGGTTGTTCGCTTAACTAAGTCCTAGAAGCACCGGCTTTGCTTCTCATTTGTGTTAAAGGCCCCTCATTTGTGTTATGTTGGGAGCCTTTCTGACCAGGTAAAAGAACTTTGCAGTTCTTTTACACTTTTGCAGGTCTTTCTTAAGATCGGGAATTGGCCTCCTCAGTACTTTTTTTAGGTCAAAATTCAGATTTTAAACATCTGGCTGGCTCACACTGCAGATGACAAGGAGGCTTTTGTGAGAAAATGGACTTCTGCCTTGGACACCAGGGTCATTTAATTTGCAATAAGTAGCACATTTGATCCACTGGTCTCAGAGGCTGAAGAGCAACTTCTTAATTTTAAAATTGTCCTGACTTCTTTTTCCAGCATATCCGAGTGGGCTGGGAACAGTTACTAACAACAATTGCTAGAACCATCAACGAAGTGGAAAACCAGATTCTGACCCGTGATGCCAAAGGAATCAGCCAGGAACAGATGAATGAGTTCCGGGCTTCTTTCAACCATTTTGACAGGGTAAGTCAGGGCTGACTGCAGCTTGGTAAGCTACAAGCTTCCATGTAGACTACACAGTGCAATAAAAACAAGCAGTCACTGTGACAAAATAAGATCAATAGAAGACATGTTATTCTTAAAATGCTGTCAAGCAGTCCTTTCTGTGAAGACTGCCAAGTGATCATTAGTCTGGGAGAACTGTATCTTCACAGGAAACTGCTAAGTTTCCTGATAAAGCTAAAGTATGGAAAGGTTTGAAGGGTTTTTTAGGTAATTAGACTTCTATGCCATCTTCTCCAGAGAGCCAATTATTATCTTGATTTATAAAGTTCTTTAGACCATCTGTTCTCCACTCTGATATGCCATCTCTGGTATGTCTGATATATGATCTCTGGTATATCTGAGGGCAGCCTGCCCTCAGAGATTGGCAACTCTTTCAAATTGCTTAACATTGGCTATTTCAGCCCTTCTCTAGCTATCTAAGAAAAATACACCATGGCTTCTTTTCTTAGAAGAGGGAACCATAAAGTCCTATAGATTTTAATTTTGACCTTCGTATCATTTGCCCCTTCCTTCACAACAATGTGAATGATACTGCAGATAGAACATGAGTTTCCCACCTTCAACTCGCTATTTGATTTAGACATTGACTTTAAAAGCTGATTTTTTTGAGGAAAGTCACTTAAAATTGACCCCACCATCCTGTCTGTAGCTTCCTTGATTTGGCCAGAGATGGTGGCAGCAGGCAGGGGCTCTTTAGTGCTTGGGGGCTGTCCTGAACTAAAATGCTGCAGGGTGGATGGCGATTCTTAATTCATGTTGTAGCTTGTGTGTTGTTTGACTGGTATATCCAAACACTGGGGGAGTGGGCAATGAGGAAAAGGAAAAGCAGCTGCCAAGCCATGTTGTGCTGTGCTGTACATCCGTGCTGTTTGCAGAGCTGAGCACTTGAAATAGCTTTGCCAGTCAAAGCTCCACCTCATGTGCAAGTCTCGTAAATACAGCCATAATGCTGCTGCCCTGAGCTTCAGCTGTTTTTCTTTGTCTATTCCTGAGGTGCCCTGACAGCTAAGCTTCCCTGGGTGTGTTACCAAACATACCTGCCCTCACCTACTCCTTTTAGTGGAACTTTTGACTATAAGATTAAGGCAATGCTTCCCACTGCCTCTGCCTGCTTACCTGCACTCCGGGTTACTAGTGAAACACAGGGCTTTTGACACTGGATAACAAGCAGTGATGCAAGTCATTCACTTGGGAGATTGATATCTTGAGGCTTCTGAGCACTGACTGTTTTTGTCATTCAAATGCTCTCAAGATGGGATGAGCTCTCTGAGAAGGAACTGTTCCAAGAGCATTTATAGCACATCCTGAAATGTCATTGTGATATCTAATGTTGTGCACTTTTATTTTTCTTCCCTGTCTTTCTATCTGCATGTCACTCTTCCTCTCCCTCTCTCCTCACCCACTGCATGGTGCACCTATTTGTTGTCCTTTCACCTCCCTTTGAACTTCTCTGTGTCTCCCTTCCTTCTGCCCCACACCGTCACCCCACTGGCACTGCATGTCCTGCTGCCTGGCACACCGCATAACCAGGACCACTCCGGCACACTTGGCCCTGAGGAATTCAAAGCCTGTCTCATCAGCTTGGGTTACGATATTGGAAACGATGCACAGGTACTGAATGCTAGTGGTGAACACAGGCAGATATTAAACTGTGAAAAAATAACAGTTTTTTCCTTTCTTTTCTTGTTTGTCTTAATCCCTCATTGTTGTTCTTGTGTTGGACTATATATACATCACTTTTCTATACTGCTTCCTCTCTAAATGTACTTTGTTATCTATTCCATTTTAATTCCCTAATTTTTTGTCTTGGGAGAATTCCTTTTATGTCTTGAAACCATTCCATTTACTTCTTTATGACTTTAAACTTTTCTTGTCTATCCCTCAATCTGTCTTCCTTGGTATCTTCATTCCTTTTCTTCATCATCAATATGTTTCTTGTGTGTAAACAATTCCATATCCAAACCCTCCTTTGCTTCTTCATGGTTTCATAAACTACCTTTCCTCTATCGTCTTTCCTTGTCCTGTAAATCCTTTCTTCCATCTTCTCCCTGCTGAATCTCATTCTTTGTAATGTCTCCTATGGGTTCACTTCTCCCTGGACTGGTCTCCCTTTTCTCTCTTGGCTTTTTCCATCTTTGTATCATTCCCTGTAGAAGAAGACTGGTATGATGGATTGTGAAGATTTCCGAGCCTGCCTTATCTCCATGGGTTACAATATGGTAACGTAGAGCCCTCTGTCACACCTATTCAATGTGATTCTTTTAGGCACCTTCAAAAATAAAGGGAGAATGTATAGTGAATCAAGGTAAATATAGCCTTATTTTCCAATATTATCGGCAATGGATTTTAGATCTAATCGTAGTTTTACATGTAAAATTCCTGTCTCACAGTGGTAGGTAAAGGTAAAAAAAAGGAAATTAGTGTCTAATTCCTGTGTTGTTCAAATAAAAATTGTATTTATCAAACTATGTAGCTACCAGTGGAAGGAACAATAAACTTCCTCATATTTGTACTTGCATTCTGCACAGCACACACAACCTCCCCCAGCCCTGAGTATCAGTTGAACTTATTGTGAAGTGTCTACAAGACCTCATTTCTGAATATACTCAAAACACTGCTCCTCTCATTCCTACTGTTTGTTCAAGTTCCAGTCATTCTCCCCATGACTTTTCCTCACCAGAGTACCTGAATATTCAGAGAAGTAACATGTGGCACCTCAAGAGGTATGACAACTAATAGAAAGAGCTTCACCAAAGACTGATGCTCACCCAAGGGCAGAAGAGTGCAAACACATTCAGCTGCACTCTTGGTGTCTTTGCTCCTGATACAAAGCAAAGCAGTGTTTAATCATCTTACTCGTCAGCCCAGGATAAAAACAGACTCTTCAGTGTAGCATGCCAAGACACGATAACATTTGATTAAGTGCCTTAAGTACTCTTGAAGGTATATACTATTCTAGAAGTGTTAGGAGAGCCTGTTCCCAGGAGAAAACTCTGCTCTGCCCTCCTTACTCGGGAAGGAGGAAGTCCCAGGGATGAGAATAGATGATCTTGGTTTATATGCAAAAAGGAATGCAAAAGCCTGCACTACAATGTTTTGGCTTCTGTAGCAAAACTTTGCTGAAGGATCTTCCCTGTAAAAACTACTTCCCTGGACCACTCCAGATATCCAAGTCCTTCTTTCCAAAGCTGCCTAGTAAATGCGAGTAAGATAACTATGAAATACACCAGAGACATTTATCTGGTGGTTTCTGTTCTGTCAGCTGAAGAAAACTGTAAAACTTCTCTTTAAGTAAATGAAAGTAAAGGGATTTGAGGAGTGCAGATCTTCCAATACTGCTACAGACATCTAGCACAACACGTAGAGGGAAATTTGGGTCTTCCTCTGAAGTCTGTATGATATTGTTCCATGATTGGAACATCGTCCTAGAGCTAGATGGAGCAGGATGTTATCCTAGGGTGCAGCTGACAATATTTTGTTCCAAAGGACGAATGAGTGGGAAGCATTTGTACACAACAGCAAGCTAAAAAAGAACATCCTGATTAAAAAAAAAAATAGCATAGGTGGTTTCTATTTGGCTTTGTTTTTCTAGCTGTGAGATGTGCTGCTGAATGGGTTCTCCTCACTTTCGTAGCACTTCTGCCCAAATGTCCAGGCTTACATAACTCTCTTGTTCCCCAGGGAGAGGCAGAGTTTGCCCGCATCATGAGCATTGTGGACCCTAACCGTTTGGGTGTAGTGACGTTCCAGGCCTTCATCGACTTCATGTCCCGGGAAACAGCAGATACCGATACTGCTGACCAAGTTATGGCTTCCTTCAAGATCCTGGCTGGAGATAAGGTCAGGCTCCACACCTTCATTTCCTGTATCTGCATGGCTCCTGCTTTCCTTTTTTTCTCTTGTCTCCGAGAGAAAGTGTTGAGGGAAGCACTCTCCAGTGTGGACGGTGTTTTCACAGGAACATTCTGTAGTGCTGGAGGAGTGCAAGGTTAAAGCTTGGGTTAATGAGCAGCCTGCCAAGGCACTCAAAAGTCCTGTTCGGCTCTCAGTTAGAACTTTGCTGCCCACTCTTGCTTTAAAATTTAATTAAGAGCTTGGTCGCGATTTGTTATTTTAAAATGAACAAGTTCAACAGATGGTTCTTGATTAGTCTTGAAAACTATTAATTACTGACAGCTGTAAACTTGAGATGACCTTTCTCAGATATACACGTGTCACAATCAGTTGTTATACAACCAACAGATTTTCATTGAGGATGTGCTGTATCTGCAAGAGAAGCATCTTTTAATCATAAAAATTGGTCAAAAGTAGGAAAATTCAGGGAATGATAAAAAAGTAATAATTTTCTGAATTTACATTATCAGTAGAAGCAGCTGATAAAAAAATACGTACTCTTATTTTTCTTACATGCCCACTAATCTTTCATGTAATTGAACAAATAATATGTACATGTAATATTAAGATATCTCTATATTTGCTAATTATTTTAATTATCTCACATGAAAAGTTGGATACCACTTCTCAGATTGTAATGAGTTGCCCGTAAATCCAGTACTAGTTTCCATGTTTCACTAGGAATCTTTTTGTAATCATGATGTAGAAACCTCTGATAGCTGTCCTTTAGACATCTACCTGGCTGAAGCCAGTTCTATTGTCTTTTGAGGCCTGAAAATTCAATGTTATTCAGATAAACTAATCACTGAATAAATAGGTACTTTGGGATGCAGTATTACTTATTAACTCATTTACTCTGTACAGTACGTTAACTATACTTGTCAGTGTTTAATATGCTCTGGTGACTATAACATGAATCAGTATTTCATTATGAAGAAAAATACCTCTTACCTCGTCATTAAATAGAAAAGCAGGGAAAAAAAAATAAGAAGTCACTGGAGGGAGAAGGATGGTGTGAAACCTGAACCACTGTTCAGACAGACTGCAAATGCCCATGAGTCAGTTAGCTAAAGACAACATACTGATTAGCAAACAGGCAACTACTGTTGCCTCCTGCATGGAGAGAAGCCAAGCTAGCTTAGCTCAGTGCAGTGAGTCTCCAAAAGTCGAATTTCCATTAAGTTTTGCTTGCTTATTAAAAATGTCCACAGTGAAAGGCAAGGATTGTTGCTGGAACTATGGAAGCAATAAAAAGTGTTTGCTTGTCTGCTGCCTGCATTGGTGCCACCAGCAAGAGAGCTAGTGGGGATGGCCCCTTTCCTGGTTCTGAAGAGAGGAAATGGCAACTCCCAAGCAGCACAAACAGCTGTTACCTCCTGCTGGTGAGGGACAGCATCCAAATTATATTACTGCTTCTTCACATTTGCTTCCAGCAGGACCTCCTCTGTCAGAGGGAAGTTAGTCTTAAACTAACAAGTTTCCTTACTTACCTCCAGGTGTTTTCCTTAGATGCTCTGGCATCTCTCCTGCAAAAACAAATTTTCTCTTTACTGTAAAAACCACCTCCTTGTCCACATGGTAGGGAGCGAGTGCATGTCCTCCCAAGGCATAGGTGCAGAGAACTCCCTGTGTGGGTGTATGTCCCCAGTGTAGTTGTTGGGGTCCTGTCCCTGAGTGTTGTCTGCTGCCCTGGTGGGAGAGGGGGTGGCTGGCCCTCCGAGGAAAGTCAGTTTTCTGAAAGTAACGATTGCCTTATCATTTGTTCTCTTTGCAGAACTACATCACTGTGGATGAATTACGGCGGGAACTGCCTCCTGATCAAGCTGAATATTGCATTGCTAGAATGGCACCCTACAATGGCCGCGATGCTGTACCCGGTGCCCTGGACTACATGTCCTTCTCCACAGCGCTCTATGGCGAAAGTGACCTTTAACTTTTTTTCTCTCCCACCACACGCTCCCTCCCCTCTCCCCCGTCCAACGTGCCCTACTTTCTCTTTGCAAAGCAACCTCTGCTCCGCTCTTTTTTGTGTTACCCTGTTTTGCTTCAGATAATCAATCACATTTTTAAGTAGGGGGGGAGGACATTGACAAAGCACCGCCTACCTTGCCCTTGAAATAACAGTTTACAAAATTATTTTGTGCAAAAAGGTTACGTTTTAAAAAGAACAGACATATTTTATTATAGAAAAGGTATTTTTCTCCACCAGATTGAAACTTAAAAAGAAAATGTTAAAATATTGCACCAAATATTTTTTGTTGTGACATAGAAAGTCAAGCACAATGTTACATTCCATCCTTTCCAAAATGAACCAAACTATGACAAAACTCCACCTGTTCTGTTAACTATTACATTTGCATATGTCTCTCTTGTCACGTTTATCTTGGGAGGGGGGAAGGCACACAAGTGCATGTATTTGCTGGTTCACTCATTTCATGAAGATATTTTATGATAAACTTTTGAAATTGCTGTGTTTTCTAGGGAAAAAATAATGTACACAGCTCATGTTTTCATATTTAATTAAAAAATACAATACGCCTCCTATGTTATCAGTGCACAACTTTTTTTGTTCCTGAGAGTTGTCTGGTTTCAGAACATGAAGCTTGAGAGTTGATAACTTTGATATTGCTTGTCACAAACCATATTAAAAGATTCTTGTGATAACAACTTTAGACTTTATTCATTTGTATAGTAAAATTGTTTAATCCTATTTAGTTTACAATAACATGATGAAGAGAATCCAAAATTAATGTTTTTAATTGAAATTACACTACTTTTAAAAGTACACTTCACTGCTCCATAACCTTTTCATTCTTACTGAGTGGTGTTGGAATTTTCACAGCTTTCTGACCACTTTAAATCCCTGGTACACCCATATCTCTAGGAACAATGTTCTTGTTATTCTTTAAAAACCAACACAGAATTAGTTACTAGATCTGTACAAACAACAACCATGGCTCGAACCTTCTATGAAAAGTTAATACACTGTTCCATGCTCAGCCCTGAATGTCTCGCTGGTTTTGATACCACATCTTTTGACATCATAAATTCCTCTAGAGATCATCTTTCTGTTCAACGTAGAAAAGAAACCAGCCTTAAGAACAACTCCTTTGGGACTTGTAGTGAGTCATGTGCCTGAAAATCAGCAAAGGAAGCAGCTAATCCTTCCAGCCATCTCATATTACAGGTGCATTTCCTGCTCTCCCACAACGTTTTTAGGAAACACAGAGCCAGGAGCAAAAACTACATTACTGCTTCACGACGTGTTTCAAGTGTTTTATAGGCATAACTAGCTAAGTCCTGAGGAAGGCATTGTACATGTTGGGTTGGGGCTCAGCACAGCTTTGTGGTTAATTCCTGACCTTCAGGAGGACACAGTAAAAATCACAGCAACGTGTTGTGATGTATCCCAACCTGACAGTATCTGCCTACTGTATCTGGGAGAGGGGATGCTAATATCTGCTACCACACTACTTACAGGAGACACCAAGATCTGTGTTCTCCTGTAGGCTGGATAACAAGTTTGCGGGGAGCATGGTAATAAATGCCATTTAGCTTCATACTTAAAAAGGTCAGACTGCACTCACCACAGTTTGTCTTCAAAGGTGTAAGAAGAGACAGTTCATGTAACTTACTTATAATTGCGTTGTTAATGAGGGCTAGAGATGAGCTGAAGCTGAGTTTTCTGTGTGTGAAACCCTTGATACTGAGAAGTCTGCAGGGGTTGATATGAGTTGTCAGAAACGTAGGACTTGCAGCCACATCAGCATTTAATTCACTCTAGGCTTATTTTTAGCTATATCACTGCTACAAATTGGACTGTCCTCTTCAAAGATATGGGATGTTTGGGAGTGGGATTCCATTGCTATGTGTTAATATACATAGCATAAGTTACCTCTTTGAAACCTAAAACAGCAGAGAAGATGACTGCAGGCCTGAGCAGATAATCTGTATTGAAGTTTGCCTCAGAATATCCATTGCCCTTGCTTTGATAAACCTCTTTCCTCTTCCACAGTAGCTGTCTTGTCCTTAGTTTGTGGCACCTGAAAAAGGACATTTGCACTGTCAAAAAAATTGAGGCTCTCTGTGTTGTACCCACTTCCAGAAGATGCAATGATACATATTTTTAATACTTTTTTAAAATTTACTTAAACAATAAAATGGGGGGGAGGGAGGGAGGGGAAGGGGCAGAATATCTGTTGGGATATGAAATGACCACTGTCTGGAGAAAAGATCCATATCATTTTGAAAAAGGGCTGCAAAAAGCATAGCTGCGCTGTGAGCCATCACCTCAGGCCCAGTCTGCTACCACTCTGAGAATGGAGCCAATTTATTTTGAATGATCCTGGTGACCACTCTGCAAGTCCATGCTTGGGTATTCCAGAAGTCTTTATAAAAAGAGCAGTGGCAGCGTTGCACCGTGTGATCCGGTTTGACACAAAACCCCAGATGGGGGTAAGTATTCCTAGTTTTATGAGACAGAAAGAAGGTGGCTCATCACTGCTCACACCACAGATTGGTGGCAGTGTACTGTGAGGGTTCCAGCCTTGCTAACGTCACTCTTAGCACACCAGCACTGCATCCTTTGGTAAAGTTGAGGTGTCAACAGCATCAGAAAGGCCTTGCCTCTGCTTCTGAGTAGTTGAAGAGAGTTAAAAATATTGACAATAGGTGTGCCTAAAATATATTGGTATTTCTTCTCAGGTGGCACAGCCTCTGACAAACTGGCTGGAGTTTACATGACCTGGTCTTTCTCTCTTGGCTGCAGATAAAGCCTCCCCATTCCCACCCCACACAAGGAGGAGTGCTGTGATGCTGCAAGATGTTCACCTTCTTCATATGCAGCACAAGATTTATCTTGCAACCATGTGGCCTAACAGTCTCTGGCAGTTAGTACGCTGAAATTTGAAAACAGCTTTTGGTATTAGACTCGTGGTTTTGCAGCTAACATGCCATTCTTTAGCCAAGTCCTGACATCAGCCTTGATGAAATTAATCTCTGGAAGCAGCTGTTTGCAGCTCAGTGACTGCCCCTTCCTCTGCCAAGAACAGAAGCAGCGGACAATCCACTTTAGGCTCACACCTTCCAATAACAGGTAGACCATTACTGTCAGTCTGCCGTACTCTCTATTTTGAGGAATGGAAATTGAAATAATGCTTTTCCAAGAAATTAACCAAGAAATTCCTTTCATGACCTCTTTGGCTGCTGAGATCTCAGTATCTGCCTCATCCTGTCTGTTTGACACTACAGAGGCAAAAAACTCTTCAGTGCTCAAAAAACGTGGGTCTGTGTTGACTGCCAGAATGTCAACTCCATTTCCAAAAGCCTCTCATACCTATCTTGTGACTGTGCATGTCTTCAGTGCTGCCAGCATCTGGTTTGGAACAAACTGGAGGAGCAGAGCCAGGAGTCTCAGAAGACAATGAAAGGAAACTGGTCTGCAACCTTGAATGAACTTGGTTTCAAAGAAGTACTCATATATCCATGGAAATCCCATCCAGATTAATCAGACTTAGTGGTCTTATCAGGGAAATAATGGAGAGGGCAAGGAATAAAGAGTGGGTGTGTGTTTGTAATGGCTGCGAAAAGGGACAGCTCAAACTAAAATGACTTGTTAAAAAACCAGAATGCAGGTACAATTTTCATACCATAACAAGAAGATTATTTGTACAACATTATTTGCACTACAGATGCTGGGCAGGACAGACTTATTCCACCCCTGTGGTAGCCAAGTACAAAGAAATCTTAATCGTGTTGAATTGATTAAACTGTTGAGGTGACTCTGGCTACTGAAAAGGTTGCTACTGTATAAATCCTTAAAATCCATTGCATTATCTCTAAGCTACTGGGAAAGTCTTAGCATAGTAAACATAGATTAGCAAAGGCCAGGACATGTCCTGATGCAAACAGGTAATCAGAACATTCCCCTTCAGGCACTGAGAAAATGTGCTCAATGCTGCAGTCAGTAGAGAAGTCAGCTATTGTGATGGATAAAGTTGGATGATTGCACTTTGTACAGGGAAGGATGTTCTCTAAAGCTATTTCAAGTAGATTTAAATCTCAGTAATTTAAATCAATTGGAAATGCAAAGAGAAAAATAATATCTTTTCTATATTCTGAGGACTCAGAGGCATTATAGACTGCATCTCACAGATAAGATACTGAAATGGATTCCTCCTGTGTCTTTGAATACCATACAAGAGTCAGGAAATAGTTTCTCAGTTTTGTTCTCTGATTTCTGGGACATACATGCAAAAAAAAAGTTGGCAGAAACTGCAGTACCTCCTGTTACTGTCTTATCTCTTCTCAGCAAGTCTGTTTGCACCTTATTGCTATTAGTCAGTAGTTCACATCCTGGTGACCTATCAAGCATTCGAGCAAAATCCTGAGGAACTCTCCAGCTATTGTCATACCTCAGTGACCCTGATCGTACTGTCTGGAAATGCATGATCTCTCCCTACTGGTTTGGGAAACATCTAGTGCTATTCCCACTGTGCAGATAAAGAAGGCACATGGGGGGAAAGGGCTAGATGTCACTAGAAGGTAGAAATACGAAGCCTGTACTTAAAATTGCAATCCAAGCAGTCTCTATTCAGCTGCTGCCCGAGTCTGGAGGTACTGCTCCCTGTTGCACCCAAACCTTCTCTGTACATCTATGTCTCTGCTTTGGGGCAGGTTTGTAGTGGGCCATTGAAACTGCTGGACACCTGGTCCCCTGTGACAGTTCTCTTTAGGGCCCGAGCACTCCCCTCGCAAATACCCCACATCACAATATCCAGGGGGCCACAAATCTCACCCTGGGTACAAAGACCAGTACAAATCCGCAAGACTGGTAGATTCCTTTGCAAAGTCTCGAGGTGGGTTTACCACCCATTTGCTCCATAAAAGCCTAATTGCCTAAAATATCTTCACACGAGGAGAGGAACACAAGTTCAGTGTTTCATTCCTCTTTAGGATCCCTACCTCCCAACCTTACACCCTAACCAGGAGGAAACCTAATAGGCTGGGCCAAAGAGCATCTCTCCAGCTTCACTCTCTCTCTCTCTCTGAAATAAATAAGCACTCAAGCAATAGGAGAGAAAGCATGAACCCATATCCTCATGGTTTAAGCAACCCGTTTGCAGAAAGAATGCTGCTTTTCTGTCCCTGACAGAGGTATTTTTTAGGTATTTCCTATTAAGCAGTCAAAGGATAAAGACCCTTAGGGTGGGAAACAGGCCCTAGGATGCCTCTCCCAGCACCCCAACTACTAGGTCTCTCCTTATACTTGCTCTCCCTCAGTTTTCCGCTCCATAGTGGCAAAATTTGAATGAGAGGAGCCTCCCTCCTCTACCACCACAGGCTCACACCGTGGTTAGGACACTGGTGGGTGGGAGCATGAATCTTCAATCTAAGGAAGACAGAAAACCCAAGCTTCCAGAGTAATGGGTATTTTAAACAATAGGCCATTTTACAAAATGTAGCTGTTGGTCTGAACACGTCTCTTGGCAGCCAAAGGAAAGAACAAGTCCTAGTTAGTCCTTGTTAGAAACAGATGTTGGCACTCTGAGACAAGACTGTGCTGTGGATCCCCAGTGGAACAAGGCTCTGATTTCCCAGCTGCAGAGAGGTGCATCTATACTGAGCAAGGGCAGGGTGTTTAGACCTACACATCTCCCCAGTGCTTCCTAGTGGCTTCTCGTTCATTCAGTAGCATGCAGGCATTTTTAGTCCCCAATGTCCTGTACAAGACAGCTCTAGATCTTGAATGGATTCTTTCTAGATGGCTGGCACCTGTTAAGTGCTACAGGGTTATTGTCTCCAGCCAGAAGTGACTTGCCTGTGGTCCTTAGGAAGGTTCACAGTGGAGTAACAAACTGAGCCCAGCTCTGTCACATTCCAGTCTAAGTGCTGCAGTCATCCTACAACTATTTTAAACCTTTTCCCAGACCATTCATCTAGTTCTTTAATTGCTGTTGTGGCTTTTTGTATGACCCTGTGGCTTTCATTGTACAGATTTGCCTAAAACCAAGGACTACTTTAAACTGCAGAGTTAAAAAGAGCATTTTATACCTTCTTTCTTATTAAGCATATTCAAACATCACCACCACCACTTCAATGAAGAATTTCTCTCCTGCTACTTCTTACTTGAGTAGGCCATAGTACTTATTCTGTGCTCCTGAGCCACAGCATCCTGCTTTCTGTCACAGAGAAAATAAAACATCTTCTTCAGGGAAGTGAGAAAGCAGTTTATTTATCCCAGCAATAAACAGATTGTGGTTTTTAAGTATCCTGATTCCAGATAAGTAATTTGTTTACATTTGTAGGTGTGCAGTCAGGACACTAATGGCTCCCAGTGGGCTTTCAGATGTGCTTCTGAGGGACCAATCTTTTAGTGCAACCAAAATAATGAGGGAACTAAAACACAGCTTTATTACTAAAGTTGATTTTGTGCATGACAGCTTCCAGAAACACTACCCATACTCTAGAGGCAATGCTACAGATTCTCATAATGATATATTTCATGCCTTTTACCACCCATGCAGAGTGTCCACAACCAAGAAAGGGAGAGCAGGACTCTAACCCAGCTCAGGCACTGCTGGAACAGCCGGAGCTTCGTTTCAGAAACACAGCTGCATTCTTTCCCACTGACACGACTCCAGAGGCTGTAGAGATGCAGGATAAAAACGAAAAAGCTTTAACTGGGCTTCTAGTATGACATCTTTATTACTGCCAGTAACTCCAATCCCTATTACTCCCGTACCATTCCAGGACTGCCACCTAAGGAGCTTTTTTCTGCTTCTGAGCTTCTTAATGTGGCAGTTCAAGCACTCAGGCACACAGAGACTCTTCTGCTGCTCTTACAATAGTCCAGCTCTGCCACCTACATAAAATTTGCACAGAAAGTCACAGTGTTTCCATTTTTAGTGTCCAGGACAGTGTCATCAAATCAAGAAGTAAACCAGCCTTACAACTGAACACTGTATTCAAAGTTGTAAGACATACTTGCACTAGCTACAGCTACCCACGTTTTCTTTTTTAATCTCAGTTAGCTGTGTTCAGCTGTTATTCTTCCATTTTCTTACTGAATAATAGTTCACATCAGCTGCTTTTTGATAAAAGTCAACAGTATCCTGGGCTGAATTAATCAGAGCATTGGTGGAGGGTCAAGGGAGCTGATCTTCACCCTCTATGCAGCACTGGTGAGGCCACACCTTGAGTGTTGTGTTCACAAAAGAGACATGGACTTCATGAAGCAAGTCCAGCACAGGGCCACAAAGATGACTGTGGGACTGGAGCATCTCTAATACACGGAGAGGCTGAGAAACCTGGAATTGTTCAGCCTGGAGAAGGCTGAAAGTGTATCAGTACCTAATGAGAGGGAATGAAGAAGAGGGAGACACACTCTTCTCACTAGCATCCACTGACAATTGAAACACATGACGTTTCATCTGAACACAAGAAAATACCTTTTTTACTCTAAGGGGGGGGTCAAACACTGGATCATGTTGTCCAGAGAGGTTGTGGAGCCTCCACTGGGGAGATATTAAAAAGCTGAATGGACATGGTTCTGGCAACCTTGGGGCATTGGACCAGATGATCTCAAGGGGTCATTTCCAACTTAAAAGATTCTGTTTATTACATGGATGTTGAATGTATAGGTTATCTTCATCCTGAAGAATAATTAGAGGGCAGTAAATTTCAACGATGCCTGAATTTAACATACAATATCGTAAATGTAACTTAGATATTTACTCCAAGTTAAAGCAGGAAAACAAGACATGATGCTGTCAGACAACAGGGAAAAATGGGCAAACCAAATTGTTGTTATATTATAAGTATTTGGACAGTGAAGACATAATAAGCTATGCTACACTGAAGAAAAGGGTAACAATTTTTATCTTGATCATCATATTGGAAAATGTCATTAATGACAAAGTAAGAATTCCATAAAGTGAGTACATCTGACAGTGATAAACCAGGAAAGTAGTGTGCTGTTAATGCATGGAAAAACTGCTTCTGCCCTACAATCCTGGATCTTCACTAGACACTTTTCTCCATCCAGGGTTTCCCCCCGGTGTCAGTGACATTATAGCAGTATTATGGTTTTATACAAAGCAGTGCAATTGTCTGCTGAAGAGGAGAAGGTGGGGAAGGGGCTGGCCGCAGCAACCTTTTATTGGCAGAACTGAGTGGCTAAGCATAACAATTCAGATGAGTTCTTTGGACATGTGATTTCGCTCCCACACTCGCTAAGCAGAATTGACACCCAACTTCTTTTGCCGTGTCTTAGTCAAAAATCAGAGGCAGTTCAGCACGAGCAGCTCGCCCAGAGACGCCGGGGGTGCCCCATGGCTGGAAGCGCTCGGGGCAGGTCGGGTGGGCCCCTGAGCAGCCCGGCTGGCGGGAGGTGTCGGTGCCCGGGCCCGGCCGCTGGAGCGGGATGAGCTCCGGGTCCCTCACAACGCCTACACGTCCCGTGGTGCCGCGCGGCGCGGCGGGGCGGGGCGGGTGCGCGCAGGCGCAGTGTGGTGGCGGCGGTGGGAGCAGCCGGCAGCCATTGTCGCCGCGGCCGCACCGAGGCTCCGCACGGCCCGCAGGACTCGCCGCTCCACGACGGTGCGTGGCGGCCCCTCCGCGGCTGCGGGACGGCCGGGGCGGGCGCGGGGAGCCGCCGGCGGGGTTCTGGTGGCTGGGCTGCGCGGCGGGGAGAGGACAGGCTGAGGCGGGGGAGCCGCGGGCGGAGGCCGCGCTGGCGCCGCGCGGCGCCGCAGGCCCGGGCTCTCGGCGGGGCCGCGGCCGGGCAGGCCCCGAGCCCCATCGCTGCCCTGCGGCGGGGAAGGGCGATCTCGGCGGGGCGGGCGGGAGCCGGACGGGTTTGGAGGCGAGCGCAAAGCTTCGAAGAGCAGTAAGGGCCGACGGCTCTGCGTGGGCCGGCGCCGCGGCGGCCTTGGGCAGGCGGCGGGCCTGGCGCAGCCCTGGCCCATCCCGGCCGCTCGAAAGGAGGGAGGGGCAGATGGCCGCTTGATGCAGGGCCTTGCTGCTCGAGGGCTTGTCCTTATCTTGTGAGCCGCCAGCGAGCAAACTCGGTGGGATTGCGGTAGGAACGACGTGTACAGCTCCGCTCCTTGCAAGTGTCAGTACAGATCTCGCACCCATTGTGCTCCCGGATGGTTGAGTAAATAAGGCGCAGGTCGGTTGTTGGCACGTCTTTCGCCGTCCCTGTGTCAGTTTCAGTGGTGGTCAGTTCCACCCACCCGCCCCGTGTTCGTTTCCTTCTGCGATTATTCTCCCCACCTTGTTTTCCTACAGCTAAAAATACTGAACAGCAGCTACGCAGTCATTTTAATCTTTCAAATCTGTGTTGCTCCCCGAATGAGCGCTATTGCCAGAGTCTCTGGCTATTCTTGCCGTGTTTTAAAGCACACAGTTACGTAAGGCGGTCCGTTCTCTGCAAGGGCTTGCCTTTCCCTTAATACCCGCTGCTGGCCTTCCCAGTGTGTGCGTGGTAAGGGTGCGCCAGGGAAACCAGAGTACTCCGTACATCGCGAGGGAGCTGAACCAGCCCACTGAACGGGATTTCTTTGTGGGCATTAAAATGCACGTGTGAGCACAAAGGAGAGGATGGCTACAAAGGGCAGCGTTGTGGAGGAAGCACAAAACTTTCCACATTAAAGTGATTAAATAAATAGCCATCACCTCAGGTTGTGGTTCGGGGATAGCTGAGGCGAGTCTGAGTGCTGTCACAGTTCAACCTCTCACTCCATAAAAAGCACAGTACCCAGTTTTCAAAAATTCTGGCACTTCTTTGATGGCACAGCAAGTCTGAGTAAAGAAACTAATCAAAAGAAACCTAATGGGTGCTCGTTAAATCACACTGATTCAAAATACGCTATCCAAATTGACCGGAATCATTTTCACAGCTAACATGTTGTGTTGTCTGTTTACTCTGCCTGCTTTACAGCCCAGTATTGTAAGGCAAGATCACATCATATTTCCATTTCGTAGGGCTTGGATTTTTTGTTTATTGTATGACAGCAAGCTCACTGAGTGAGCCAAATAATATTTTCCAGTTACAAGAACTTTAAAAATTTCTAAATCACATAAACTGAAAAAGTGATACCTCAGGGTAAACAATGGAGTTTTCATAAAGTGTCTCAAATTATGTTTGCTAGATCAGTAGATAGTTTTGAAAATACGAATATCCAAAATAGCCTTTTTTAATTTTTGCCGTTGTTGAAATATCATCTCAAAAAATGGTTTTTTTTTCAAAACCTGACAGGTTGCTAAAATAAGGTGTTTATGGTTACTGGAAATGGAAATCATTTGATGATGACTGCTTATCTCTTGTATTTTAATCAACTTTTATTGCAGCAGTTCTTCCAGGTGAAAGCAAAAGTTTTATTTTTATATTTCAATGTTTAGCATAACAATTTTGTTCTTTTTTTTTCCAACTGCTGCTAGCCCATAATAATCTTTGAGGTTATAGATAAGGGGGTTTTTTATGCTTTGTGATACAAAAACCTTACTAGTCTGACAGCAAATAGAAAACATAATTTCAGATATAAGAAGTCTTTAAGTTACATGCTTAAAAAAGGACAAAATGGGGAGTTCTGTGTAGGTTCTGCCAGAAGTCAGCAAGACAGGATTTTATCACTTCTCTTGCTGTAGAGAGTTGGGTTTTTAACGTATACCTGGAGGACAGTAAAATCAAATCCTATTTAGCCAAGATTTTTGAGATGTAAAAGTGGTCTTAATCACCCTATTTTAAGTTTGTTAATCTGATAAACGGTGCTGTTTTCTTTCTCAGCACCAACCTTAAGATGAGTGGCTGCCGTGTCTTTGTTGGACACCTGAGCTCACGTGCTCGTGAACGGGATGTGGAGAAATTCTTCAAAGGATATGGTCGCATACGAGAAATCCATCTAAAAAATGGATTTGGATTTGTGGTAAGTAATAACCTTATTTTCCTTTCTCTCGCTTGCAGGTACTAACCTTGTTAGGCTAATGTCAAGGAGGGGAAGATGATTAAGAGAATAATAGTTGCAATGGAAAATGGAAAATATTAATATACATTTCAGACTGCTTTTCAGACATTGGGATTACAGTCCAAGTTTTGCTCAAAGTCTTGGGAAGATTCTAGCTACATTTGATCAAAGGCTTTCATGGATTTAAAGTTTATCCCTCATTTCTGAAGACCGTATAAATATCCTGTTATGGCAGTACAAAATCTGACAGAGTCCTGATCTGGAGAAAAGTTTATGTAGAAACACTTATGTTTCTATATATGTGTTCCTCTCTCACTCCTTACAATCTGTCTTATAACAAGTCTGCTTGCTCATATCTCTAAATAGTGGCCTGACGTAAAACCAGGGTAGTTGGCTAAGACAACAGGTATAATAGGTGCTTGCTGGTGGACTCAATCAGCACAGCTTTTAATTCTTGCAAGTGAAGTTAGTCACATTCACCATCAATACATGTTAACAGGGCCCATGTGTCTGTCATCCTGTTAAATTAAATAGATGGTTCATTGTATCTCAGTTTCCTGGCACTGCTTTCTAGAGCTCTGTGCTCCTAAAATGTTGTCCAAATTTTGCAGTGTTATGGGTTCCCAGATTGACTCAGGATCAGCCTATCTTTTAAGTTATACCTCCTGAGAACTGAGAATTAGCTGTTCTGCAGCACTGAGTTCAAACTGGAAAGGTTGATCCTGCCCTCACATTATGGCAGGTTTACATTCCATTCTTTCTGCCAACATCAGTCCCTTGAGTGAAGTTACAGGAAAGGAACAGAAAAACAGGCTTTGCCCACTTTAGCTTCATAGGACTATTGTTCCTTAATGCCTACTCATGCTGGTTCCTGGTTGCCCTGCAGTATGACCTACTTCTTGTTGGTTGCGAGTAGGTAAATATCTGTCTCCTAAAGTCTGGAGGTAGATGGCTGATCTCGACGTGAGCCTGGGTTTATTTAGAGTGCTCTTTCCAATTGCCGCTATTTCTCAATCCCCTTTCCCTGAGTGTTCCTCTTCTCTTCTTGGGCAGGGCTGTTGACTCATTCAGGAACAACTTCTGTTCAACTTCTGTAAGCAAGTTAGTCAGTCCTCTCTTCTCTGGTTCCCAGGTGGAACCATTTTCCTTTCAGAGCTCACTAATAAACTCGAATAATTGTCTCATAAATTTATATAAAAAATTTATTGTTCTCAGGATAAATTTTTTTTTCCTTACAACTGAACAAACCTTTCCCCTTCCCATACTGGTCATTCCATCACTCTGCACCCACATGAGGAAATAATTTCTGTTGTCAGTGTAACTGTGTTTTAGGTTTTGGAAGATTCTGACTGGATCCCCTTGGAGATGCCCTTTCTTCAGGCTGAGCAAATACAGCTCTCTGAACCTTTCTTTGTTCTCCAGTCTTCTGATGGAAGGTGTTGGTGGCCCTCTGCTAGCCTCATTCCAATTTTCCAATGTCTTTCATGAGCTGGAGGGAGCAAAATTGGACATAGTGTTCCAGGTGTGGCCTAACAAAAAGCAAGTAGGGTAGGATAACTGGATCTCCTGGTCTGCTGGTTGTGCTTCTACTTATGCAGGACATGGTTTGCTTTCATTGTAGCAAGGCCACCCTGCTGACTCATGCTTAGCAGACTCTCCATAAGGATTTCAGTGTCCTTTTTGGCAGAGCTACACTCTAGCCACTCAGCCCCCAGCCTGTTCTGCTCTTTAGGATTATCTTAAACACAGGTGCAACACTTCATGTTTACCTATTTCTCCTCCTACTTTGATGTCAGGCACAAAATTGGTGAGGGTGCGCTTGATCCTGTCATCCCTCTAATTTATAAACACATTGAAGGCATCATTTGTGGCACTTCCCTTGCCATGTGTTGCACGTTCATCTTTGCGTTTGGTTATTTAAGATCTGTATTTATAGAGCCGCTCACAAAACCATGTGAACATTGTTTTAGTGTTAAAAGCATGTTTCGTTGCGCTTAATTGAAAGCATTGCTTGATCTGTGAAACTTATTGTATCTACTTAAATTTTGTAGATTTCAGGGCGTAATGTTTTCAAACTTCAGATCATAAAGCTAGATAGACTTGAAGACAGTTTGTTAGAAACTAGATGAAATAATAGGTGTTGCTGGTGCTGACTATTGATACTCTTAAATGCTACGCCTAAATTTTCTCAAGATAATCTTTGCAGCATCAGGCAAAGATATATCATGTTTCACAGATTTGAGTGCAGAATGGGGAAGATTGCGTAAGCCAGTATTGCTTCTGAAAAGCAGTTTATGGTTATGCAAACACTTTCTTAACTTGAGAAGCTTCTTCTCTGTCGTTCATTGCTCACAAGCTGCAGTTCCACTATTTTTTTCTCTCCATCCACACTGTCGTTTCAAGCAGTCCCTACCCAGCTGCTCATTCTCTCTGCTTTATTTCTTTCCTTTGTCCCTTGCCTCACATGGCGTTCCTGCAGTTGTTCAGCCACATAATGAACCTACCTGGGGAGCTGATCTGTTTGAAAAATAACAGTCTTTTTCACCTCATCTCCTGTACAAAGTGTGCTGTTTTTCATCTGGGTAGGTTTCTTGACCTAGTTTCCTGCAGAGCTGTACAAATAGCTTTGGCAAGAACCAGTGGGCTGGATAGTGGGCAGAGGCTACTCAGGCTGACTAAAGCAGCATTTCTGCCAAAAGCGAAGTGAGAGATCCCGTTGGAACACTATATGGAATTATGCATGTTATAGCTAATCTGGACCTGCAGGTGGCCAGTGCTGAAGAGGGGCTTATGTTTCATACTCTTCTTACAAGGGCACCTTTTTGCCCAGCTAGCGAGCTGAATCCACTCAGAAAAAAATTAGAAGGGCTTTTTTTCTGGTTTACTCTTTCTTTGCCAATTCAGTAAGAACTAATTGGCCCCAGAACTCTTAAGAGGATTTTGGGAGTGCACCAATCTCCTGCTTTTGTTTGCAGTTGATCAACTCATGTTGTTACGTAGGATTTCCCTGTATATAGTGCTGTGTCTTAAACTGTATGCCTTGAAGTAATTCTTTCCACCTCTCCCCAAAAGTATTTTAGATACATCTGTAGTAAATCAGGTCATTTAATCAATTTATTTTATAGAGGTCTTGCAAATAGTTATACTGAAACAACTGAGGGAGGCAAAAGGAGTTTGTGGGATGGAGGGAGAAGAAAGGGTTGTGAATAGGAACACCTTTGCTTTTCAGTCATAAATGTATTATGAATTCACTTTCTTGTTCAGATTTCTGGGTGATACTTGCTGCAGAAATCTAAAATTTATAAAGAACACATACTTACTAGTATTTGCATATAATGGGAGGGAAAAGATTTTTTTATTCCTGTTTTCTTTCTAGGAATTTGAAGACCACAGGGATGCTGATGACGCAATTTATGAACTTAATGGTAAAGAGTTGTGTGATGAAAGGTAAGTGTGATATCATAATTTCCCTTAAGAAGAGAAAAAGAGCTTTGCATCCAAATGCAGTGTATTATCTTGTGCTCTGATGCCCATTTCTTTTGGCTCTGTGGTGGGATATGCCTTGCATAACTTAAAAAAGTGAGCCTCATGGTGAATGAGGCTATAGTCTTCTGTAAGACAGGGATTAGTTTAGGACTGGAGGAGTGTTTGGAGCAGGGCTGACTGTTTTCTCTACTTGCACTTAGTTCCCTTTCGAAGCTAACTCAGGGTCTTGTTATTAGAAATATTAGCAAGGGGGAATTGAACTTACTTGTTATTTATCTGTCTGTTGACCAGAAAATAAACTGATAAACATGTCATCATTTGGAGTGTTGCCCTTCAGTTTGCAGCAATGAGGACTAAGGTCATTTTATGTTACAGTAATCTTTATTATGATTGTGGAAGCTGGATTTAGGTCATTAGGTTTCTGTTACTTATTTTGGTACTCTTTTGTCTCTGTGATTACTCTTGGGCTCTGGTTAAGCAAATTCAGATGTATCAGTCTAAATTACAGACCTGTGACTATTTTCATGAAAAGTCTGAGGGATATGAATGAGAAAAGAGAAACCCACTGGTCTGGCTCTTTAAGAAATGCCAGTGATTCTGTTATAAATTGTTCCTTGCAAGGGCAAAATAATTCCTGTTTGTGCACATGTGCTTCCAGTTGTGGAAGATTTTAAGTCAGTGTCAAATACTTGAAGTTCATTGGTTTATTTTTTCATATGCTGTTTCACTTTGTTCCTGTTATAAGGGTCACAATTGAGCATGCTCGAGCCCGAAGAGGAAGGGGGAGATTCTCGCAACGGTTCAGTTACTACCAGTCGCAGAGTGGATCTAGGTAGGTGATCTGGACTCAGTTTCCTCCCAACACAGGAACTGGAGTGAAAAAGTGTTTTCTTCTTGTGATTTAGAGAGCCAGCACTGTCCTTGTATAGCTTCATGAATACATTCTCAAACCTTGTAGGTCCATTACTATTATTTGCCTTCTCTGAGGAGAGTGTGGATTTTAAAGCTGTTTAACTGTCTCGCAGAGGTTCACAAATATGTTATGAAATGCTCCTTTGCTATATTGTAGGCACTACATTGGTCTTGCTTCCTACCATCGCGTAAATGATGTGAAAGAGTATTGCTGCAGTTGTATTGGCCGTTTTTAGCACTAAGTCAAGAAAAATGCCAGGCATCTCTCTTAAAGCTTTTGTCATCAAACTGAGCTTATGTGCTGAATAGAATTATTGTACAGCAACAGTTCAAGGTACTTACTGTCTAACCAAGCTTTCACATTTCCAGTTGTATGGTTATCAAAATGCTTAGTTCAGCACAACTAGAAAAGGAGCAGTGCTAGGGCGCAAGATACTAACACGTGCAGAAGTGTTTAAATACCAATTGACTTAAGTTTGCTGACCAAGCAGGTGCCTTACTAAAGGAGAGTCACTGTCTGAGGATGGAATCTAAAAAACAGGACATAGCTCTTCTCTAGAATACCTCTAGTGGACATGCGCTATTTGTGGAGTTGTTAATTTTCAATGATTTGAGCCAGTGGTGAACCTAACACCAACTTGCAGTGAAAGTTCTGCAGATTTGAATATATTCCACCACACAACTACTCATTACATCTTTCTACTTTATATCTACCTGTGTGAAGTAAATATGTATGGAAAAGTTTGCTCTGTAGAAACATTTATAGCTGTGGCCTATGCAGAATAAGAGTTTGAAAGAAAGACAAAGATACAACAGATAGAAACCATTGTTTTAAAGTCACAATTAATGCCAGTTACAAACCAGTGTCTGGAACATCTAATTTGCATATGAAAGTATGCTAATTAGATTTTTTTTTTTCTTAGTGGCAGTAACCTTGATGCGGCATAATTGGTCCGAGGTCCAGGCTGAAAGTGGGCTTGTAAAGTAGGAAGTGTGATTGAAGGTTGTGGGCATCTGACGCTGTAGTTATGCTCATGATGTCAGACTGCCGGTGTCAGACAGGACGAGACTGCAGTTTGCTATAATGGAAAAATAAGACAGCCTGCCAGTTTTGTGACTCTGGGACCTCTGTTTAAATACCTGGAAGATATGCATGTTCTGAAAAAAAAGGGGACACTTTGAGGTATGCACTGAAATGAAACTGCCTGTACTTTAGTGTACAAATCAATATGCACAATTTAGGATTGTGTTTCTGTCGGAGGAGAAGATGAGAATTATTTTCTCTACGGTTAGTGCTCTTGATTCTTGAATCTTTTTTTCTAGTAATACAAAGTAGTGTCATTGTTGGAATCCTGCATTACTTACCAAAAGACTGGCATGCCTTTTTCCATAATTCTCAAATCCCTTCTTTTTCAGAATGACTAGGATTGGGAGCAGAAAAGACTTGCAGGGGTATTCTTTTCAGATGTACATTCTTTCCAGATGTTCTGCTCTCCTATATGAATATTTTCAAGCCACATTTTCATTTTTGAGAGGGTCTTTAATGTTTTGTTAAATAAAAACATCAGCTTTCGTTCAGGAACTGTAATGTCAGATCTCTTAAGCTGAAAATTCCTTACACTGGTGAATTTTTTTCTTTTTGTTTTTCTACCTTTGAATTCTTCCAGCCGGTATGGACCTCCTGTTCGTACTGAACACAGGATCATTGTTGAAAACCTTTCCTCCCGCATCAGCTGGCAGGTGAGTTAGCATCTTATCTTCTTTTTTTCACATCTTACTTTACTACCCTGTAAGTAGACTACTTTCAGCCTAATTTCTTAATAAAGCCATCATAAATATTTATTGTGAACAAAAAGCTTCAATGATTGCTAAAAATTAACATTCCAACAGTTGCAGAAGTCTTTTGTTTCATAGCTGTGCAAATAGCTCTATAACTAGATTTTGTAGTTGGGAACTGATTCTGTCTTGCTTTTGTGTTTACCAACTAATAAAACTTTTGAAGACTTTAGATTGTTTCTAAAATACTGAAGCATAACATTCATTCAAATGTCATATCATCCTTTTGTATTGTTACACCTGGAAGTGCATGCCTTTGTTTTGAGTGAAATTTATGGTCATTTTGTATGTTTTGCAAAATACATTTGTGACCAGAAGTCTGGTAATGCATCGTTATAATGGAGGGAATTTTAAGAGAGCTACTGTATCAAGTATGCTTACTAGATATTTAAAAAAAAAAAAAAAACAACTAAACTTTCAGTACTTGTCACGTGAAGCTTTTTTACCACCTTTTGTTTTTGTTTTTTTTCACCCTTTGCTAATGTTTTGCTAATATCTAGCTGGCTTTTAACAGAATAGCCCTATAATCAATTCCTTTAATTGTGTTCTGTGTAGTATACAGTCTATAGAAAGTTCACTTTTTAAGAGTGTAGCAACAGATGTTATTTATGAAAGGTGAGTGAATAGTGGAGTTTAGTCTTGCTCATTAAACTTTATTCATTAACCTATATTCAAGGAATATAAAGAGACTTTAATTAATGTACTGAAAGATGCAGTAGAACATGTTGAATGTACAGAGCCTCGGTCTTGAAGCTACTTCCCCAGAAGGAGGCTGCTTGGCTTGCCTGAAGCTCTGCTAATGTGTTTCATAAGAGTTGGGGTGCAGTCCATGCAGATAACCAGTTGAACTAATTTTGTTTAGCTTCTGCATCACAGGTTCCAAGGCTTCATCATTGTACAGTTGTGTTAATTATTGAATAGCTAAAAAAAAAAAAATTATGTGATGAGCAAGTGGATTTAATCTAAATATCTTTCGGGTATGCTGTGCAGTTACATTTATGAAGAGATTGTCACTTGGAAACGACAGTAGGGACCAGAGAAGTAAGTTATAGTGGAGTGTTAAGGAGAATAAATCATGTTCAGTGTTAAATTTGTAAGTTGAAAAAAAAATCAGCATTTCTTTAACTTTCTTTTACTTGTGAATATTTATAATGGCTTTATGTGTACTTACATTTTAATCTGAAGCCTACCCAATTCAGATTTCATACTGGTGAATCTTCAGTATTCTAATTAAATGTTTTAATGACGTAAATATATGATAAGTTAGCATAAGAAACTTGACTTCTTGATACCTGCCTAAATAGACATCATTTGAAGCTAACAACCACATGTAAGCTTCATTCAGTTTTGAAGCTGTACTACTTTGATACTGACTGTAGTGTTTTAACTTCTAACTATGCTACTTACACAACAGATTAAAATAGCTAATGCATTAACAGTAGTGGCATTATTCTTCCCTTCTAATCCTTGAGCTGCTAGGAAGCACAGTCGGTATAGTACTTTGCTTTGAAACTTACACACATAATTTTATCTTTGATGTGTCCAGATCCCCATGCTTTGAGAACATCTGTCTCCTTTAGAAGTTTTTATGTTGGGATATTAAAAAAAAAAAAAAAAAAGCCTCAAAAATTTGTATTCAGATCAGTTTCCTCAAATTGTCGACTATATTGTTAATAGATAATCTCATCTCTTAAGTAGGAGACAAACTCTTAGAATTCTCCTGCTTTAACAAACATATATTTCTGCATGTTCAGAGCTTTCCAACCACCCTCATTAGTTATTCAGTATCTGTGAATTGTCAAACAGTTGAGAAATGTAGGTCTGTGTTGCATCAAGATGTATTTTTTAATAGGCATTTGTTCTATTTATGGTTGTCCTACACTTTGTATGTTTTTGCTGTGAAGGACAGCAGGGTTTTCTTGTGCTATTTAAGGTGAACCAGAACAGTAAACTTAGGATAAAATTTGATTGTTCTGCTGGTTAAGTAAAACTAGATAACTTTAAAACAATCCTCTTAATAACAGTGTTGAGCTTTTATAACACATGCACACTTACCCTGTTCTGAGGGTGCCAGCATCTTAATCATTGCTATTATAAAAGATACTTCATGTTGATGATTCTTAGGATTCAGCAGATAGTGTGTCAAGACTGGCAGCCTCAACTTTAAAGCCTAAAGTTATTGAATTAGGAAATAATTTATATCGATTAACATTTTGTATTTTAATTATGTAGATTAACAGTTTAAATTTAATTTTGACTTACCAGTCCTGGTTTGGTTAAACTCTCATTGACTTGAGCAGAGCCAAAATCTCTAAACTGAGGTAAACATACGGACATTAAAAGTATTGTTTTTAATGGTGCTATAGGGCCCATTTGTCATTCCTATTTCTTTGTGTTAAGTAAGACCTGTGAAACAAGGAAAATTACTACTTTGTATATGCTAATTTTTAACAAAACTATTTAATTTTAATTAAGATACTAGACAAAACTAAGCTTTCTCATATTCTGTGGCAAATGTTCTAAAGTTTTTCTTGGCTTTTTGTTTTGTAGTCTTTTCTTCCTTAAGCATATTTCTAACCAAGTGCATTTTGAACCTCTTCTAACAACCTTCCTTTTTCTTGTGTGGAGGAAAAAGAACCACAGATTTGGGGGTTTTCTAGTGGCTGAAATTCTAGGGTTTGGCCTGTTCTGAATTTTCCTTTTGGTTCCTATGACACTCCTGTTTTTTGGCGATCTAGATCTTGGTTTGCCTGGGTTTGATCTCGATTGGCTAGCACAGATCATCCTCGGGTTCTTTAGCCACTTCTGGAGACTGGAGACTATGTCCAGTGCTTTCAGGGCCTCTGGTACCTCCGTGAAGCATATTGCTATGAGCCATCACTCTGCCTTTCTCATGTAAGAGAGTTCCTCTTGGCCAGCTAGGTATTGGACAAGCAACTGTTTGCTTAAGGTACCTTCTTATGTCACCTGCCACTTGTGGCGTGTTGCGGTAAGTAGTCTGGGATTATAAAATACCAGATACTGTTTGGTAAAAGGGCTGCCTTAACTTTTACAGATGTTTAGCTTTTTTGTGACCTTTTGCATTATTTGTTTGCGCTTTATTTATTGCTAGGCAAGTAATTTTACTGTTTCTGCGTGTTTAGCCTCTATTAAGTTTAATACGAGGATGTCTATCGACATGACACTGTAGTGTGACAGATATTCAACTGAAACTTAAGAAAAAAAATTCCCTTTGTAAAATTTTTGATCATATAGTAATTACACGATTTTGCTTTTCATTTTACTGTGAAGTTGGGGGAGGTGAGCATGTAGGATGAATTTCTCTACATATATTGGATTGTCATTTAACTGGGGTGTTAGTTATGAAAATCTGCATTTATACTGTGGTGCTTCTCATCTCTTATTCTGATTTCAGTGCACATGATGGTATTTTTAAGTATTGCACTGTGTTTTCATAATACCTGGTTTTGGGATTATCTTAAAAGCAGCATTTTTTTCACTGTAGTTGTGAAATGAGGGATCTTTTCTAAATGCAGCTGCTATTACATAGGCTGTTTCAAAACCTTTTTTTAAATTATATGTATATTTTATACATATAAATTGAAAAGCATTAAGAAGTTTTAGCAGAGAAAGTTTTAGGGCAGTATTACTGCTAGCTGACTCATTTGTGTCATGTTTAAGACTAAAATGTTAACTCTTGCTGCAGGACTTGAAAGATGTCATGAGAAAGGCAGGGGAGGTCACCTACGTGGATGCTCACAGAAACAACAGGAATGAAGGGTAAATTCACTTTGTGTCTAAATCTATATAACTGAAATTGTTAAGGGCACAATTATTCTTGTGATATAAAAGAAATGAAATATAAATCTATGTTGTGGCTTAGATGCTGAAATTTCTCCAGTTAAAAAAAAACCAAAACAACACAAATAAAGAAATAGTCAGAAAGTAGGAGTTCAGTACTGAACTCAGTCTCCATACTCTACCATGAAAATTGTGTGTGACAGCAGAAAGGAAAGGGAGAGTACTTTTCAACAGTTAAATTAAGCTGTCTTTAACTTACTTTTATATAATTACTTATGAGTTGACTCCTGAGGCTAAAATACCTCCTATCCGTGGCTGGTTTGCACTGGTTCAACAGTCAAAAGTCATGGGAAATAAACATAACCAACCTCCACAGGGAATACATACTTGCCTTCTCTCCATTCCTAATTCTGCAGACTAAAAGATCCAAAGACTGAATTTTTTGTATTCACTGTTAAAAATTCTTAAATAGGACAGGAGAGTCTGCAAGTTTATTTTGTTTCTTGGACAGCTTTGGAATGCAGCTTAGTGGAGGACTGAAAGATACTTCCTCAGCTGGTGCAGGTTTGTGTAGCTTCTTGCATTTTTCATCATTGCAGATGCAAGTTCTGGTAATGTGAAAGGTATAGATGTGAAAGGTATAGATGGCTAGGACTGTTAGTGTAATATTTTCCTGTTAACCAAGTTAAATGTTAGTTTTCAAATAATAAAACATCAAGCCATTCATCAGCAGATTAAAAAAGGGCCAGACTTGTTCTTGTTTCAATTTCTCTGAAATGTTTTCTTTTTTTCATGATGGCAAACAGGGTTGTGGAGTTTGCGTCTTACAGTGACATGAAGAGTGCACTGGAGAAATTGGATGGCACTGAGCTGAATGGACGCAGAATTAAACTGACTGAAGACCACAGAAGGCATAGGTATGTCACCTGACCTGATAAGATTCCACTGAGGGCCCGGATTTAGGTAGTATTGATGCTAGTTTTATTATCTAATTTTCTGTCCCCAAGCTAAATATCACTGCACAGAACCACTTTCTAGCAATGTAAACAGATTAAGATAAGAAGTAACTTGCTGAAACAAGGTAAATAGAACACTTTTGGATGAGAGTAAGACTTCTTTGTAAGACAAAATGTGATATAATAATGAAAGAACTTTTAAAAAGCTAAACATTTTGGTATTAAAAACCTTTAATTTAATGGAAAGCTGTTTCACAGTCCTGTGAAATGTTGATAAATAGTTGTTAAGGCCACCTTTTTTGTGACACTAAAAGAAAAACAATTAGCTTGCTTCTATTATTCCTAAAGCAATTCTGCCACTTAGTCATTAAAAAACCATGTTGGCTGCAGCTTTTTCATTGTCTCTCTTTAAAATAAATCCATTTCTTTCCATGAAAAAAGGGATGCATAACTAATTAAGGTGTTAAACTTTTAGGCCTAAAGTGTGCCGGTGTTCCATACCTTTAGAGACTTTTTTAGCGTCTTGAAAGAAACTTACTAATTTGCATGGGCATTTCTAGAGAGTATAAATACCACAGGTATGAAGTTTCATTTCTATGTTTTTCTTGATAAATGCCTAAAAATTGGTTTGTCTCCTCCTGGCAGGAGCTGGGGGGAGGCATCTTTTATTAGGCAGTTCATATTTTGGCAAACTAGCAGAGAATGTTGAGGCCAGCAGTTCCTGATAGCCTTGACCTAAGAAGATATTGTTGTGATTGAGCATAACAGAAATCTAGCAGCACTCTGCAATAACTGAATGCTGTGAATAGGCATTCAGATGTTCAGATTGATGTGCTATGCACACAAAAGTACTTGAGAATTTTAATTGATTAAATTCAGTAAGAGGTGAGACTATAGCTTTTAATTTTGTTTCTCTAGAAGCAGATCTCGATCAAGGAGTTACTCAAGATCTCGCAGCAGATCCAGGTCTACAGGATCTTCCAGATCAGACAGCCGGTCCAGATCCAGGTCAAGATCAAGGTCCAGGTCCAGGTCTCGCTCTCGATCCCGATCTCGCTCTCGATCCCGGTCTCGTTCTCGCAGCCGTACTCCTAAAAAGAGTTACTCCCACAAAAGCCACCGCTCCAGCTTGATAGCTTCTTCCCCATCTCCCTCTTCTTCTAAAAGAAAATCCCGTTCTAGGTCGAGCTCTGCTCATAGCCGTAGTTAACCTGCTCTAAGAGATGTATTAATGCATTTAATTTGATTCAAGTTTCTTGAAGACTTGAGACAAATTATATATGAGAACTGGGAGGGGAAGAGTTAACATGATGAAAGGGTGACCTCCTCTTACATTGCCAAAGTGCCTGTCATCAAATAGGCCATCTCTGTGAGGAGGGGCTGGCTGTCAGCTTTCTTCTTTCAGTGAAGTCTGGAGTGGGAAGTCTTTTTTATTTTTTTCCCTGCTATTAGTAAACATTTCTATCATAGATATATTATGTACACATAATGCTGAGGTAATGGGATGAGACAATACGCTGCTTTCTCCCTATCTTACCCCCACTTTCCCCTCCACCTCCAAGGCCTTTGACTTCCAAAACACTATGTTAGCTTTTGTCCTTGGTATTAAGTCCGAGAACAGGAAGTATAGATTTTAATCCTTTAAGGTTCTGTGGCTACTTTTCTGTGCGAGAATGAATGGACCAGATGAAATTAGTTTAGAGTTCCCTTTTTTCCCTGTTGCTTGGCTTAACAGGCTGTTTTAAGTTCCAGCTTTACATGACCTTGACAATATGCTTAATTTGCAACAGACTTTAAGAAATACACATTGTTTAGTTGAATATTGCTCATTTGGATAGTGAATCAATACAATGTTAAGCAGTAATGAAAGCTGGAATTTTCTGTTAAAATGAAACATACCATCCAAATGTCAGGATTATTGAGAATCCATTATAATAATTTTACAGTAATTCACTAGTATGTGGTATTGTATGTATAGGCCTTATTTGACAGGTGATTCCATAAAACTGCACAGAAATGTCAATATGCATGTCCATGTTTTTGATGTTATAAGAGTGACATAGCTTTCATACCCAGAAGTGTGATACTGAATAACGTGTATGACTAGCAATAGTCTTCATGGAAAGGAAGGTTATTTTAGTAATGAGAGCAGCAAAAAATACCCCAGGAAAAGTGTAGTCAAAATCTCCTGAATGCACAGTTGTTTTGATTAGAAATTTCCACTGCAAATACTGTTCGTTCTTAAAATTTGGAATTAGATACTTTTTTTTAACTTCTGTATCGTTAAAGAAGGGAAACGTTTTTGGAAAAAATATGTAAAATAATCCCAAAGTCTTATGTGTGTTTAAATGTACCATTCCTAATAAAATCAAACCTTTTTCTGGCTTACTTTTTAGTTTCGTTTAATAGTGTTCATTGTTTACTTCATAAAATCTTTCTAACATGATCACAGAGAAATTTATTTGAAGGTATACCTGTATGGAAGCAAGCAAAATGTAAACTAGAAACAAGTTATGACATGTAAGTAATGAGATCTGACTAACAGGACAGGATAGGATTTTACTGTCAAGGCCAGCGGTGGCTTTTAGAATGGATGGCAAAATATTCTTTCCTTGCAGACAGGTCTGTGTGATACCTTCTGGTCCGCCAGTTCAGCAGAGGAATCAAGAACCAAATGGCCATAAAGTGTTGGAATCTTTCTGTAGGTAAAATCATTTGGTAAACTTTTGAAATACTGTACTAAAGATTATTATAAATGTGCACACAACTTCTGTGCATATAAGGCTTCGAGTTTGATACCCTTTATAGAGCCAAGTTATTGGTGACGCTGCCCATAGGAGGAAGGTTGGAACCAGATGATCTTTAAGGTCCCTTCCAGCCCAAACCGTTCTGTGATTCTTGGCGTGTTTGGCATGATGTGATCTGAATATGCTAGCAGTTCAGAAGGAACACTAGATAGAAATCACTTTGCAGTGGAATCTTACTAGATATGACTGTTGGGAAAGCTCATCATCTGTGTTAAATGTCAGTGTTGGTTTGGTGATTTTATTAGGCTACCAAAAAAATTCTCCCAAATGTCCACTGCCTTACCTTGTACCTTTGAGATTGGCAAGTCCAATATCAGAGACCTTCAATGCTTCTAAACACAGCATGCTTACCTTGCATATTGTTGAAACGTAGAACAAATGTAGATCTTCTTTATTAATTCTTTCTTGTACATTATTTCCCTTCCATAAGTTTCCATTGATTCAGTCAGCAGTGGCGACAGTAAGATGAGTATAGACCTAAGAACCAGCCTCCCCTTCTCTCCTCAAACACCTTGAGGTTATAAGCAAGTTTAGCATCGTCGTCATGATTGCAACCATACACACAGCTTATTTCTGAACCTAAGGCCCAGTCTGCCCATAGATTTGTGTTGCTATTAATACTGGTTAGAAGTGTTTTTTTTAAACTGACTGAACTGATAGCGGTTTAGTGCAGGAACACCTCTGACAGTATTTATTTCTGTGCTGGCACAGTAGTGATTTAAACATCTTTTGCCAGCACAGCAGCATCTAAGTTAACTGTAGTGCTGGTTTCTAAATGTAGCAACAGGTAACTAAGGGCTGCAGATTGTAGGGTGGTGTTACCAAAGCAATGTGACACAGTGGAACTGACCTCACTAATTTTTTTTTAATGTTTTTTAAGGTAGCAAGCAGTGGCTCTTTGTTCCCCCAAGACACATCAAGGTGTTTAGATGAGGAAAAAGCAAGTTTTTGAAATACTAAGTATATTAAATCTGATCTTGTCTGGGGAAAGATTTGTTTATGGTAGAGGTGAACTTTGCAGCTTTCTCAATATTTATTTGAAGGGCAAGGATAGGAATCTTCAGCTAAAAAACCAGTTTTCTTAAAGGAAAGGTTGAGTCCCTGGTTACTCAGCTCTTAGTTGTTCCTTTTGGCATATTAATTTTAGTGCCTGGAGAAATAACAGATTTTGAAACTCCAATTTTTATTTATCGTGTACGTGACTTCCATGACTTTTTCCGCATCAAAAAAAGGTTAAGTCCTTAAAAAAATACACATGAGGGAGAAGGCGGACTGGTGGCCTGATGTCACACACTCCCCCTTTCCTGCTGTGTCACCACCACACTTGTTTTTTCTTAAAAAGGACAGGCTAGGAATAGCAAATGGGTTTTTTCTTCTTTTAGGAAAACAAAACAAAACAAAACACCACAAAAACCTCAAGACTAGTATCGGGAAGCCGTAACAATTTTGCGCAGATTTCAGAGCAGCACAGCCGTTTGGCATGCAGTAGAGTTGGAAATGAAAACTACATTTTTCATTAGCGATTAAAGTTTCAGCCTTATCTGACATGTAAAATGAGCTACAACTGTGTACACTTGAATTGCTTTAATGAGGGGTAATTCATGGTACCACTCTAAGCTGGTCATGCCAGACCTCAGCTTGGGCCAAACCCAATCTGGAATTTGTAGTTTTAGGGCATATGGGTTAGGGTAGAGGGGTTAAAATAAGAAGGACAGTTCAGCAACCTGGATAAAATACTTATTTGGTGGTCTGCAAGTTACGAAGACAGTCTTGAGAGGAAAGGAGAGGGACTGGAATGGATAGAAGCCATGAAGGGGAAAAAACAGGGAGTTTTGAGTTTTGACAGGTGGCAGTTTCAGTGTCAAGGCGAGACCACAGACAGGAATACAACCTTCATACTCATCAGTGGTTCAAATTTAGAGGTTTCCTCCAGCACATGACCCTGAGATAAATTGAGGAACGTAAGTGCTTGTTGGTTTTTCTTAAAAATATTCGATGTTCTGCTGAAGAGCAAAAAGGTCTAAAGAAAACTGAAGTTCCTGTGAGATGGTATCTGTAAGTCAGGTAGACAACTTGATTAGCAGACACAGACTTGCTTGGTAGACTTTTGGGAACACAATGTAGTATGAAATTTGTCTGGAATGTTGCTCTGGTTTCACCCCAGCTGGGAAATAAAGCACCACACAGCCAGTCACTCATTTCCCCCCAGAGTGGGACAGGGGAGAATCAGAAGAGTGAAAGTGAAAACTTGTGGGTTGAGATAAAAACAGTTTACAGGACAGAAACAGAAGAAAATAATGATGAAAGAATAAGAATACCAAACCATGATGCACAATGCAATTGCTTACCCCTCCTCACCAACCAATGCCTGGTCAGTTCCCAAGCGCCAGCCCCCGGTCACTTTCCCCACAGTTAATATACCATATGATGCCATAGGATATGGGGTATTCCTCTGGTTAGTTGGGGTCAGCTGTCCTGTCTGTGTCCCCTCCCAGTTTCCCGTGCCCCCCCTCCCCCCCCAGCCTCCTTGCTGGTGTGACATGAGAAGCCTAAAAGCCCTTGATAAACACTACTTTGCAATATCTGAAAACATCAGTTATCAATATTATCAAGTTCTCATCCTAAATCCAAAACACAGCACTATACCAGTTACTAGGAAGAAAATTAACTCTCTTCTAGCTGAAACCAAAACTACTAGTGTTTTTCTGAAAACCTAATTATTTTAAAAACAAAACACTTTTAGACTACATTTGAACAATTAACCCATATCAGGTGCCTTACTTCAAAGTTTGCAGAGCACAGAAATGTAAGCTCCACTTTAAGATAACTGTAAATAGGCTTCTTTATTGTATTAAAGTCACATCTTTTCTATCAGTGTGTTCCAACGTCTGATGATTTCCATGAGAAAGCTGGGGATCATCCCTTCCAACTGGTAGAAAACTATTGTTCCCAGACCTGCAAAGCTGAAACAGAGAGAGCCCTGAAGTCGTGATGCATCTGCAAGTAAATCTGTCATTACTTCACCTCTAATTCTGCTAACCTGATCCTTAAAGCAGTTTTCACAAATTTCTCCTCCGCAAATGGAGGCAACATAAGACAGTACAAATGTTACATTTATATTAGATTCAAAGGTTCCACTTGTGCTTTGCGAGTGCAAACGGACAATAGGGTTGAATCATTTAGCGGCTTGCTGGTGGCAAGACAAGCTACTATCCCTGTGTCTCTCCCTTGTCTTAGACCAGCTCTGATGTTGGTCTGATACTCCAGAAGCCAATTCAATGACATCACAAAAAGTAGGTCCTTTTGGGTTTCCTGCTGCTTTTTCCAGCGCTTCCTGGGAGGGAGGAAGTGGAATGTTACCTGGGGTGTAAATCTCCTATAATCCTTCCGTTTGCCTCCCTCACAAACACAAGGGTCCTATTTTTCCTAACTTTATCCTGCCATGTGTACTCCATATTCCAAGTAGTCAGTCTTCAAGCAGAACCCCATCACTCTCCTCCTATCCAGCATTTCTTGAGCTTCTCTTACCACAGGACATTTTGCTCCCAAGGGAAGCCTTATGTTACAGCATGCAGCACAGGGCACAGCTGGAAGTCAAGCACTGCAATTAGTTGCTTTTTGGGAACTGGCTGCATCACACCCAAAAAACAAGAGTGTATTTTCTGTGATGTTTATGGCACCTCTTTATTATGAACTGCATTTTTGTCAGTTTAACACAGGGCTCTTCATCCAAGGGTATCCCAGTAGTTTGTGAGGATAAACTTTATTGTACTTGGCCACATCACATTTCTGCTTCATTGATGAAAAGGAAAGCGAGCGGTGGGGGTGCTCACCTGTGGCTGCAAAACAAGGAAGAGAGAAGGTGAAGAAATATGCCCTCAGGGAAGGCCAGGATTCCTCATAGAACAGGTTCGGCTCTGGCTCGTGCCATCCAGTGGCTGTCCTTATGCCTCTGCTCCTGGAGCCATGAAACGCAATGAGAAGGGTTTGGTTCCACTCAGGGCATAAAAAGTTTCCCTTTCAATAATGAGGTGAAGTAGCAGCTTCTGAGTAGGAAGAAGTGCCCCAGGATTAGCACTCTGCCCCTGCTCTAGTAGAGAGACAATGAGTGCCAAGGGCAGAATTTCTCCGCTCTGTCAGCTCCTCCTGCTGCACCCTGATCTTAGAGCTGAGTATTGTACAGCTCCTAAGTGGCATTAGTCTTCTTACAAGGGTTTTGGAAGCATGTAATTTGTCCTTTGTTTCCTTCATTCTCACTCCATAGCCATTTTTTGCTGGGCAGACTAAATGCTCTGTGCATACAGTACCTGAGGGCACGATTCCCATTTAACCAGCCCTGCAACCAGTTCCCCCTTTCCCTCTCTTTTTGCAAACCTGCAGAAGAGTTCCTAGCCTTTCACCTCGGGGTGATTTGCTGGGACAATAACGACGATTAGCCGACAGTTGTATCTGGCAGGGGGCTGTGGCAGAGTGCTCCATGCATGCCAGCTTAAAGGAGAGCACACAGCAGAAACCCAAGTGAGCTAATCAGGCCTTAAGATAAGAGTCAGCACCAAGATTCTTACTCAAAACGCAAGGGTTAGCAGGCTGGGGGCCTGGGTTAGAAACAAGGCCAAACTGTATGCTGTAGTGAAAGACTAGCTAACTGCAAGTCTTAAGTATGTCTGGGTAGTCTCAAGAATTTCAAAGGACATTCACTACTATTGATTTGCTGGGCCGAGACCACTAGGGAGTGATGAAAGAGCAAAGAATGTACGGCAAAACCTGTTTTTCAAGATTTTCAAGAGCTTAAAATAAGACAGTTTCACTGGCAATGAATAATACTTTTGTGTTGTGGTGATGGCTTTTTTCTGTAACCAGGGATGAATGTGGTCTTTCCCTGTTCTTTCCTTTTCCACTCTAGAAATCCCTTGGGCATTTAGCAGTGGCAGATTGAGCTGGAAATATCCAGATCAATATGCTTAGAGCTGATGTTTCGGTTCAGACCAAGAATTTCTCCGTATGTGTGTATGTAGGTGTCATACATTACTGGAGACCCTGAGATCTGGTTCAGCAGGATCCTGCACCCGTGCTGGATTTGTTTTACTCAACAGCCTCGTGTCCTAAGGCAATTGATTTCTCCTTTTCTACTAGAGGACCATGGATAGTACTTTGTGGTGCACAGAGGTAAGGTGCTGCACAACACTCTTTTAAACGAAGTGAGCACCCATTGGTATAGCTGAAGTTAAAATCCTAAAAGGCTCCCACTGTAGAGCTTCAAAACAGAGGTACCCCAAACTTTTGTTAAAATTTGGGCCAGATTTTAGTCGGGGGCGAGGGTGGCAATAGTGCAGCATATGCTGGTACTGCTACGACAGGAAGCAGATGTAAGGAAAAGGTATACAGGAGGGAAAAGAAACTGGATGAAATCTTTGCATTTCACATCTACGGCTAAAAGAATTTTTCCTTAAACTTGGTGAATAGGACTGTGGATCTAGGCCCCACTTACTTACCACTGTGACTTCTGTTTGGGATATTCCCAGTGCCTCAGACTATCAGGAGTCCAGGCCAGCATCATTCCGGCTACCAGACAGACCTCTCTCTCCAAAACAGACTGTGCTTAGGTCATGGCCTCTCTAGACAGCCTAGCCCTTTCATGCCTCTAGCCAAAGCTGGAATTTACCAGAGCTGGAGATCTGGTAAACACCACATCTAATTCTTCAGTCTGAAGTGCTGGTATTGGTTGCACTTGGCTTTGTTCCTTCTGTGTCTTTTTTCCAGTAAAGTTTTTCCATGCACACACTGGCTATTTAACAAAAAGTACAAGCAAGCAGCTCTGCTGTTTCTTACGCATTTGGCCATTGCCATGCTCTCTGTGTCACTGCCAGTTCCTGTGAAGGCCTAACTGAAAAGTGGTATGCTCAAAAAAAATGTTTTCTTACATGTTTAAAAAGTTTTCTTGTTCTTTACCTTCAAAAAAAGCCTGTTTCTAGCACTGTGCAAGAACCACTGCTGATCATGTAGACTGGTTTTCCAGGTTTGCCCAAAATGATTACTGCAATTTTTCTGCCCACACCTGCCCTCCGTTTGTTTTCTCTTTCCCCAGTTCTGGCACATGGATGGTCTCAAATCCACATCTGCTCATTGTACACACCCTCTTGAATTTTTTTTAGTCCAGTAGCTCTTATCTCTTATCCATGAGCACCAGAGTTATCGCACTATGCTGCATTTCCCAGAGAGAATGGATCATAGTATATTTTGAGACCCCAAATCTCCCTGCAAACAACTCACAACCTGTGAGTGAATTTACTTAACTCTAAGGTCTCACAAACCTTGGAGTTTGTGTTGCGCACTTTCCTACCCTCCTACATACGCCTGTGCCACCCGAACAGCAGTGACAGCTGTACGTGAGAAGGAGCGAGTGTGGTGACAGTGGGTTATGCTCGTGCTTACGGTGAGGTTGTGATGCGAAGTAACAGCCAGCGCTGCCTTGGACTGGGGTCAGAGTTGCTCATGTGCCTTCCCACCGCCACAGTACGGTTCAGTAGCAGCGCGGTTTGTGCGATGCGTCAGCCGTGGGAGCTCAGGGCAACGGGGCTGCCGTGCGATCCCAGGGGGGAGTTTCATCACACATTACGGGACACATCGTGTGAAGGCAAAGCAGCCGAGCGGCCCCGTCCCGCCCGCGGCTGACTGTCCCCCGCCAGATGGTGCTGTGGCACCGCCTCAAGGAAACAGTTTTTCCACAAGAAACTCTCAAAATCATCTTAAAATCGCGCCGGTGACCCAAGACGTTGCCTTTTTAAAAACTCGCCCCCCAGACACACCCACCCACCCACACCCACCCCCACACACAAAGAACCCGTAACAACATCCTTGACTTGAGCACTGGAAACTTTGTCCCGTCCCTCCCCTCCCCCCATGCGGTTTCAGCACATTCACTTGCCGGAGGAGCAGAAGGAAAAGGTGGGGGAGCAGGGGCGGGAGGGCTCAAAAATCAACCGAAGTGATCCATGTGCAGCCCTCTCGAAGGAGCTGCTGGGAGCCCATGTCTTTGTGTACAGATAAGCTGAGTCCCATCCCTCTGACTTCCTGGCACTGCCTCAAGCCCTTTGTCATGAGGGCCACCCTGAGGACTGACCTGAAGGGCTGCAGACCTGTTTCTCAAGCCCAGCTGCGGCCCTGGAGTAGCTCTCCAGAGCCCCACAACAGCTTCTGAGAAACACAGTGTCACAGCCTCACCAAGGGCCCGAGCTGTCCACCTCTGTGACCTCTGGCAGGGCAAGGGTGGGAGACTGAGAGGCTGAATTAAGCTCCAGGTATTAAACTGCAATAGTAAAAACCCCAAACCAACCACCCAGGAAACCTACACAAGCTAATCTCGAGAGGAGTGGTTACAAAGCCTTAGAAGTAGCGAGAGTTTACAAATACTTCTCGCCTGCACTAGACTGAGAAAAAAAACGGTCTGCAGAGGAACCAGCCACTCCCACCCTCGTTCTCCTCCTCCCCCCCACACGTGTACCCTCAGGAGCTGCCCAGAACTGGGGCTACACCCTTCTGCTATGGCCCTATGTCTAGACAGCATCAGGTACATACTGAATGTTGCCACTTCTCCAAAGGAGTCTGGTAACAAAGAGGCTTCAGGAAATAACTTTTGGCTTCGTCTGGAGAAAATTTCTTGTTGTCTAGGTGTGACTTCTGAGAGGAATGCTTTTCTGCTGCTTTCTCACCCAGTGCCCCGAAGCAGGCTGTTCTGTGGGCTGGCTGGGGGCTCTTTCCCTGGGCGTGCCTTTCCCTGGTCCACTCCAGAGACCTCTGGCCCTTACCAAGCCAAGTCCTCAAAGCAGCCTCTCCACAAGCCAATCCTCTGCCAATGTCAGGGCTCCACAGAGGCTCTCCCAGGACAGCGTCCCTGGAGAAGGCCAGGTCATGCTCATCATAGGTCTTTTTACAGCAAGGGGACTCAACTGGCCTTCTTGGTTCACCCCTGCTACCTGGAAATAGAATCAGAGCCTGTGAAGCGTGAAGTTTCAAAAACCAATCCCTCTGCTTGAGAACTTGAGGCCAGAAGAGCTGGACTCCAAACTCGTGGAAGAGTGAATCAGCTCCCCAGACTGCCTGGACCCCTGCTTCTGCAGCAGGGCAGCAAAGCGGTTATCTGCTTAATTGTCTCATGGTCCAGAGAAGGCGGCAAAGCCCTGGTCTTGCATTTCCCTGATCCCACTTTTCTCCCAGGAATCCAGCGTGCACTGTTTTCCTCTTTCTGGTACCTGCTGGACTGAAAAGCAGGGAAGACAGAAATGTTAATGAGCTTCCAATTGGCCCAAATTGCCATGAGCATTACTTCCCCAGGATTTGGAAAACCTTGGGCAATCAGCACAGGTAATTTTCAACAGTCTCAATTTCATTTGGGTTAACAGACTTTGTTGCTTCCTCCTCAGCTTAACACTGATGGCCATCCACTCTGGGCTCTATTCTCAGGAACAGCACTCTTGCTCTTCCTACAGGGCATTGCCAATGCACCTCTATCTTCCACATGCTATTATCCAACATGCACACAGTATCACTGGCTGGCTAAGAGCCGCCTCTCAGGCTCCGGAGGCGAGGGCATCTGAGCCTCAGACCGTTCAGAAGAGTTCCCATTCACATCCTCTCCCCTCCATCCTGGGTTCACTTGTTTTCCTTTTTACTCCAAGAAGCAGGTTCAGGTCACTTTCAGCTCTGAGTTCTCCAAGTACCACAATCAAAAGGCAGTGTTGGGAATGTTATTCCAGGGTATTCAAACAAACATTTTTCACCATTTCATTTACTGAGAAAACACCCCACCATGGAAATCTTTTCTGGTCTTCAGTATCTCTGGGACTTTTAGTGTCCTTTTAGGGTGAGAACGTCACTGGGGTTTTGCCCCACTTCTCCTTTGCAACTGAAGTATGTGTAAAGAAGGCAGGGGAAGTGTTCCCTTACAGCAGGGTGGGAGGGAGCAGCCTGCACTTCAAAGCTCCTGAGGCTGTCTGCATGCAGGAAGGGCTGCTCGGGTGACGCTGGGGCGTGAGGCAAGCCCGCCACAAGGAAACAGCAAGGCCGATGGGATGTGAAAGCTGCGACTGTGTCAAAGGCAGAACGGAAATGTTGTAGGGGCAGACCTATTTTTAGCCTATTTTTAGTTCTAGCAGAACTTTGCTAGAGCTTGCTGGAGTCAGCGGCTACTTCCCCTTTCCTTGATGTAAGCAGTGCTGGTGAGGTTCAGATCTGTTTTTATTTAGCCATTCGCACAACAGTACTGACTGAAAGGTCCCTCCACCCTCTTGGACTCTAAAACGCCCATGGTCAGAGAGCCCTAGGTAAGGAGAAGAGAAAGCATCTGACACTTCCCTGTCTCCATTTCAGGACTGTGAGAGGTGGAAACCAATGCTGAGGCTGGGGAACGTGACTCTTAGTCACATCAGTGGGGGATTTTGCAATGTGGTGGGTGCAGGCAGCATGCAAGGAAAACTAAAGTGCTTTGCAAGGGCCTTTCATTGGGGTTCTCCAACTGCAAGGCCAGGGTATCACTGCCCTGCAACCCTCACCTTCCTGCTCCACTTCAACCTGTTCAGGTGTTCAAGGCATGTGGGAGGTGGCAGGGTTTAACACACCTCATATTAGCATGGGTCATTGTGGAGAGCAGTAGGCTGCCACGAGTGTCCTCTGCCTGGTGCCTTTTAACACATCTGTACTAAATGACTCCTACGCCTGCTGTAGGGAAATGCACAGGGGAGAGGCCATTCTTAAGCCAGATGAGAAAGAAGATGAGGAACAGCCATGTGAAAGAAGTGACAGCTGTGATGTGACTTTTCTATACAGGCTGTAACCACCAAGACAAGTTACAGACTGGCTCCAGTTGCCTGGAGTTTGGATTAGTTTGACTTGCAATATTCAGCTCAGGAACAGATTGGGAAGGACAGGATCCAGGCCTAGGTACCCAAAGCTTGCTGCTGGTCTCAGCAGACCTGCTACCCCTACCTTGTTGTCAGAGAGGAATGAGATTTCTGTAGGGATGGGAGAAAAGCACATTCTGAGCCAAAACAGATACAGTTCTGGAGCATTTCCAGAGCAAACTCTTCCAAAGCCTGGCAGTAGCGAGGAGTAGCAATGGGACAAGCAGAAAATCATGCTCACTCTGAGACTACAGAGCTTGACGTGTCTAAGAGGAAACAAACCCTGTCCCATACTTAAAACTCCTTGCTATAACTCTTTGAATACCACACATTTAACACCACTGTCAGAAACCTAGAGCTCCTCAGGGCCCCTCAAGTATTACTGCAAGACTGTTTTGTATCTCATGTTTCATACTGTCCTTCATCCCTGTGGCAGATGCATCCATTATCTATATAGACCATTCTTAAGATGGATGGATTAAGGCATGATATGCAATTCTTGAATGAGAGATGTGGATGGAGAAGTGCTTTGTACTACAGCAGTTTCATTTAGAAATCAGAAATCCTTTATAAGTAGGTAGTGAGAGGAGCGTGTCATAGCCAGTGCCATTGCTGTCCAAGGGAATGTGCCGTCCAAGGTCACTTTGGCCTCTAGATGGCAGCCCTAATGCTCACACCCCAAAATGCTGAGACAGACAGAAACACTTTCCTTTCAAAAATGGGGCATAAAGACAGGCCTCACACTGGGTACTTCGGACCTAAACCTACAGGCAGTCAAGACTGCACTGCAAACAAACCAGATTTTTTTTCTCTCTCTTCTTGTTTGTAATGAGGATTATGAATTTGCCCACCTCTGGATGCCACACTTGCCTGCAGCGGACCAGGAATTGTTCCTGGGAATTGACGCTGACATTTCTGAAGTTGCAAGCAATCAAAGCAGAGTGATGGCAGCTCCGTTAGGGCCTCACACTTGCACACGCTTGGTTTGTGCTTTGCCTGATGCACTGGCAGCTCTCCTGTGGGGAGAGCCAGTGTCTCCTCAGTACACGCTACTTTACCTTGAGGATATAGGGTTGTGAGCCTAAGAATAACCTAAACCCCACTTTGCCAAAGCTATCTGTACAATAAATTGCTTTACTGTTTCAATGAAAAACTACAGCCAAGCATTTAATGGCTCTGAGCCACAGCCACTCTATGTGATTCCCTTTCCATTTTAAGGTTTGATTGTTTCTTTTCTTTTTTAAGCATAGGGCCAAATGGAAGAGTTAATGTCACTAATGTTGACAGATGTATCTTCATGTTCTATTTTAGATGAGATAAAACCAGCCTTTTTAAGGAGAAGGATCATTAATGTTTCCTTATTGGAGATGTTGGCAGTGGGAATCACGTGAATCTATCAAAGCTGGCTATTAGCAGAAAGTGTTAATAAACTGCCTTTCTAATTGACTTAAAAGTTACTTAGTTAACTTACTTGAAAATACCCCATTTCTACATTTCCTGAGAATTCATAATCATCACTTCTTGCATCGTCTCAACACCCTGAGAACTAAGTGCTGTAGTCTAAGAGGGGATTGAGAGATGGGTATACTTACCCAACTTGCATTGAAATCAAAATGCAGCAGAAACAATGTATTTTGAAATTCAATCAGACACTCTGACAGCATCTTTAAGTGTCTTGATACCTGCAACACTTCTCCTCAGACAATTTATGGGAAGCGTGTGGCAAAACCCTGCATGAACAAAGTGCGCAAACAAGGCAGATGACACCCACAGGGTACATAAATACGACATTTTTTAATTGACAGTTTTGGAAGGTGATAATAAGATACGAAGAATGTCCTCCTGGTGTGTAGTTCTGTTGAGCTGGTGCCTGGTACGAGTGACAAGCCTGGAGGTGGAGCAGGACTGAGGCAGTTGCTCTCCACAGCCAACAAAGCTGGAGGCTCAGGAATGCACTTCTCATGTTACAGGCATTTCTCAGATCACAGGCTTGACAGAGGTGGGATATATTCTTCCCAGTGCCAGGAAGAAGCAGAAAGGAGAATAAATATATAAGGTAAAGGGGAAGCAACTTTTAAGCTAGTTTTTCATTTGGTTGTTGGGGGTTTCTTCTGCTTTAATAAAGCAAAAGAAAATTTGCAAGAAATTTATGTTCTGATTTGAATCCTGCTAATGCTCATGGAAATCCCTTTAGTGAATCCTGGATCAGGTCCAAGAAAAGCAGGTTATTAACTTCTATTCATCCATAACTGTTCCTTTCTGCATGCAATTTTGTTAGATCTTGCCAGTAGATCTAATGGGTACCTCATCAGCAGTGGACCTGGATAAGACACTGGGATCATCTGCCTCTTAACTCTGAGCCAGTCTTCCCAGAACACTGGTGGTAAAGGAGGGTGCCCTGACTACATGGCAGGTAGATAAAATCTTGACCAGACCATCCCAGTAGGATCTCTTATGGTAAGACCCAGCTGAGAGGTGACTTCTCTGTTTTGCACTGAACTGCTCTGCCAGGTCAGTGATTCTAGCACACCACAACCAGAACAGCTCAATAAAATGGTTTCTGTGTGAACAGCTCAATGAAAATATCTGTTTGGTTGTGGTAAAAAAAAAAAAAAAAAAAAAAAAAAAAAAAAAAAAAAAAAAAAAAAAAAAAAAAAAAAAAAAAAAAAAAAAAAAAAAAAAAAAAGAAGCAAATTAAACCCCCCTTGGAATAGGCAGAAAATGGACCCAAAAGTGGCCTTGTATAGCCAGGACCAGATTAAGGCCAGTCACCTGGAAACAATCTCTCCCCAGTCTTGGAGACTGGAGATGAAAGGAAAGAGGCTGCAGTCCTGGCTCTGCCAAAGACTGGGTGCTCTTTTAATGTGCCATTACTGCAAAAGAGGTCAGTGAGAAAACTCAGCTCTTGTTTCAGTGCTTAGGGACAGGGGAATGCTTTTGGGGAGTTTTGCACTTGCATCACCCTAATTTTGTGCTGTCCTCAGTAAACGTGTTGGTGTTTGCAAAGCCAAGAGGTTTGAGCCAGGAGTACTTGTGCTGCCGTTAAGGACATAACTTCCACATGGATCAGACTCTTCTCTGCTATTTGGAAGGCAAGTCTGTATATGGAAGAGGTGATGTGAACATTCAGTGACTTTGGGCTTGAAACTACGACTGAACCCTGAGTTACCCATATAAATATCTATCAGAACTTGGGAATTCACACTGAAGGTTATACCTAAAATACATCCACCCATATTAAAAGGCTGGAAATATACTTTGTGATAATTTGATAGCCTTCCCTTCTTTACCTGGCCTACCTCTCTACTCTACAACTATAACTGGGTTATCATAGGGCATGTAGGCTCAGCCTAGACTGAATATGCTTTTGGGGACATGGTTTTGGGTCTTGAGCCACAGGGTGGCTATGACTTCTCCTGGTGAGGTGGAACTAGCCCTCACACATCCCACCACCTGACTGTCCTCCTGCGACACTGCTGTACAGGGTGCAGAGTGGGAGCGTGTCATGCGTGAACACAGAGGTTCCTGTTGAGGCACGAGGCAAGGAAGCTTGTGCTGTACCCCCAAAAAGGGAACAGGAGCTGCACCCTCCACCCTCTCGGGCTATAAACAAAACCACTTCTCAAGTCCCGTGAAGCTGAAAGCTGCTCCAGATCCACCCTTACGTGAGAAGAAAACACCCCCCATACTTCTGCCTACAGGTTCCTCACTGCAGCCTGAACCAGCCCCCCCCCGATGACGTGTGGCCCTTAAGTGGTGTGACACTGTGCCTCCTGGGAGCGGGGCTGTCCAGGTTGGTGCTGGCGTAGGCTTCCTCAGCTTCTGTTTCTGCTGGATGCTGCCCCTATGTAACAGCCTCCAGCCATCTGGAAATTCAGTATGTCCCTCTACCTTCCACAGCAAAGATTGTGTTAAACAGTGTTATATTTCTAAATGGTACACAACTGTATTGCAAGCTCCACAGTACTTGCCTCAAGCAGCTCATCTGAGCTGTTCTTCCCATGCTAATCTCTATGATCTGTGGCATGTATACAGCCTTGATGAGAACAGGACCTCCCCTTTGCTGCACCATATTTGCCGGAACAGGCATAACTCAAGATAACCGGATTTGAAACAATCAGAGCAGGAAGCAGCAATAACTGGCCTGGAGGGAAGGCAGGGTGACCCATAGTCAATTTTTTAGGGGATGCCCAATTTGTGGTATCTGAGGTATTTCCACACTCCTTTAGCCTCACTTACAAAGGTAGGATGTAAAGCTTACAGGATCATCCCTCATCTCCCTGGCTTGAGTGCTTGAGTTTAGATCTGTATTCTCTTCTTTTTAGTTGCAGTGTTTTGCATATGGTAATGTGTGTGCATGACAAAAACCTCCAGAGCTGCATCTGGTTCAGACACTGTGTTGTTGCTAAGGATGGACCAGGTGATGGATATTAATATTTTTTCTGGAGTACAGGGACCTGAAGGCTGGTGCTGGTGCAGCTGGTGTTTCCCATGGCTTATACCCCACAGTCTGTACAGGCAGCCCTCCCAGTCAGGACCTACATATCAAGGGGGTCAGGGCAGGCCAAGGCAGGCCTGCAAACACCTTTGCCGATGAGCTGACAGCTTAGTCACCGAGGCTCTCCACAGAACCCTGTAAACACCACCCACATTCCCTGCATGAGTCTTTGCCATCAAGTTCCACCAGAGCCCCGTCCTCCTGCTCCCCAAGCCAAGGGTCACGAGCTGGGACCAGCAGCCAGGTGCCAAATACGGGCTGTAGCTCAGTGCAGCCGGTCTGCTAGAGGTCGTCACACGCCTCCTTAAGCAAACAGGGATCCATGCCAGTTGATAAATCATTTACGAGAAGTCAGAAGCAAAGAACTAGATTAACCAGGTCACTGGGTGTCCTGGGGGAATGACGTGTCAGTGGAGCTGAAACAGCAGATCCCACAGTTGCAATCTGTTGCCTCCTTCTGTCCTGACAGCAATTCATGGAAATCCCTGGAACTAGACACCAGAGATGGAAAAACCCATTAGCTCATCCCAGTCAGCTCACTAGTTAAAGCAGTCACTCCCATTGTACATTTTCTGGCAAAGTTAAAAATGTCTCGAGAGGGGATTTCCACTAGGTTTCTTCTCAAGAGGAAACTATTCCACCTATCAGGAAGGCTGCCCTGTGGTGATATTTTTGTAAACCAGAAGTAACTTCAGAACCCAAGAGAGAAAAACCAAAAAGGATTCTGCTGCAGGAACTGGGGCAGTGATGTTTTTCTGCCTGAACAGATCCGTGCCACACGGAGCACATCTCCCACTGGAAACTCCATGGGTACACACGTGTTTACACACAGCCACCGAGGTGTGCTCATGTGTACATACACCCATGTCCTCCCTTTTCTTCCCAAGGGGGGGGTGATCTTGTGCCTTCATCACAACCAGTGTGTTGTAGTGTGATATCACACCTAGCTCACACTTGTGTAACTCCACTGACATCAAGGTACAGCATGTTGCTCTGAGGAGGGGAGACACCCATGAAAGATGTGAGGCAATAGCTGACGGTGGTGCTCCAGCACCCACTTTCCCTTGGAAGCAGAGAGAAGTCGCTTCTCCTCAGCCGTGTCAGGGGAAGGACAGCCCCTCTCCCCACTGCTGGGGGCTCCGAGGCTCGGCACATTAAGAGTTGAAAGCAGTCGGAGCCCACATGAATACTAGAGATGGTGCAATGCAGAGCTGTGTTGCTGAGGTTGTCAGCAGAGGCTGTGGAGATTTTGGCAGCTAAGCTTTTCAGCACCTGGGAAGAACCTTGGGACGGTGGGGAAATAAATTAGCTGTGTGACGGCATTTAAAACCTTATCATTAGTTTCAGAGCTAATTCTGCATTTAGATGAATGGGTGTAGCTCACATTGCTGAGCTGGAACCTGCAAGAGATAGTGAGGATTGCTCCCTGTTCCCATTTAGAAAACTTTTGGCCAGCAAAGCTGTAACTTGCTGTCTTGGTGGCTTAGGTTTGGGAGCCCCTGCTGTGGCTGGGGTAGGCACAGCAACAGTGCCAGCAGCAAACAAGCCCAGTGCTGCCCAGGGCTCTGCTTACTTGTGCTACGGGGTGTTGGCTGCATGCCTCCTAGGAGAAGAAGGCGGGGTATTGCCTGCGTGTTTGCGCTGAATTTGTGACTCCTCAGCTAGGCATTTTATTTGTCTCTCACAGCTGGCACAGCTGCCTTCCCTACTGGGGACTCCTGAAATCTAAGCACTGTGCTTTGCACTGTTCTTAGGGCCGGACTTTCCTCTCCCAGCCAGAGGTACTGAGGCTGCTCTCCCGAGCATCCTGCACACTCGGTGTTACTGCAGGACAACTGATGTGCTGAACATACCTAGTTTTGGTTTTGGCTTTCTTCTCTGCAGGGTTCTTACTTTGTTCTGTTTAGCATGAAGCATACCGAAGCGTGAAGAAGGGCTATAAAAGAGTTACATGAACTGTGGAAAAGGATCTAACCAAGGAGGCACAGGTCAAACTCTGTGTCTTGACCAGGTACTAGCCAGCTGACCTACTGAGCCCCTTGCCCCTTGCACTGTGGAAGGATAAGAGCAGGTAGAGCCCAGTAATATTTTAACTAAGAGATTATCTCTCTGCCAGTTCAACAACATTGGGTCTTCTGTTTCTGTGGACAAAGGTGCTGACTTGAGGCTCCTCTACATGCCAGCTTATGCTCTCCTGCCACTGTTCAGAGCATTGGCTGCCCTGACTTCAGAGGAAAACTCACATTTAACCTTTAGTCAGGAAAAGAAGGAAACCTCAACTCCGGAGCCAACAGCCCAGAAAGGTGTTGTCCTGACTCTCTATAACCCATGTCTCTGGCACAGTCTGGGTGTCACTTAGTTCCTAAAGGAGGGTCTGAGGAAGAAGAACAATCCATCTTCTAGATGCTCAAGACTCACCCATTTCTCTACAACTTTAAAGTCCCAATGCACCCCAAAATCACACACCATGGTAGGAGGAGATTTAGGAAGGCCTCTGAACAATCCTGGTACTCAAATGCATTCTCTTCCCACTCCCAAGTACTTTTGGGACCCTTAATCTCTCACCCCTTGAAATTAGTGGGCATTTTGCCATTGCTCTCAACAGATGCAGTACCAGACCCTGAGAGGTGGATCCAAAGCCCATAGAAATCAAGATGGATCTTTCTGTAAACTTTGTTGTAGCAATGGAAACAAGTTTTGCACGTGGCAAAAAAGAAACACCAGACTCATTGGAATGGCCTGTTACAAAGGTTATATTCCAAAGATGAAAATACGATGTGTTTTATTTAAAAATGAAAGTTAAGGTTCGTGCAGGGAAAGCTGACCTCCCTTCCATAGTGTGACACTGGGTACAGCAGCATCCTGCAGGGCCTGAGCCCCAGTCAGCCAGACGAGCCAGTCTCAGAAAGTGGAACTGACTAATCTGAGTCGTCTGGGATGAGCTGGGCATGAGTGAAATCATGCCCCGTGTAAACAGTGTGAAAAGTAAACGAAGATGATAAGGAGCGGGTTTTTTTTATTGTTGTTGTTTTTCTTGATTCTGTGTGGGAGTGAATAATAACATAGGTGAGGATTTTAAATAGCAAAGCAGAAGCAAACAATGACAAGATGTGGCCCTGGATGTTCAGTCGTGATGTGACACTGAAGGTTCTGTTCTGGCTTTTTTTGTGTGCTTGTATAGAACCACATTTAGAAGGCTTAGTTTCCTGTAAGTACTCAGCACTTAAAAACAACTAGCTTCACTGAAGAACTGGGACCATGATCTTTATCTTCTCACCATGTACTTTTAGAGCCATTTCCACTTGAGCGGCAACCATTTTCCTTCCACCTCCTCACAGAGCCATCCTTCCTACCTCAGACATTTTCACCAGGACTGTATAGGGCAGAAATTAACCTAGACCTCAACAGTGAAGGTGGGGAGATCCTGCCCAGCATGCAGATTGTTTGCAGATCCTTGCACTGCGGTGGAATCAACCAACACCCTGGTACAGGGGGGGTGTGTGTGTGATGTGGTTGAGGAGCACATGGTCGCTGATTTTCAACTGCCTACCTCTGTTCTGTGCATGGCCCTGCGTTAGTTTCAGGCATAATAACATCATGATATCATAATGATATATCGCGCTCTGATGACACCATCACATGGAGTAAGCCACAGCAATCTGATCTCATTCTGCGAACGTGGAGATGAGTGTTACTGCCTCACAGGACAAGTGGGTGGCAGGTAGACGGAGCTGGCGCTACCTATATTGTCAGCCCTGGGTGGGAACGTGACCTGCTGGGTTGAATTAGGTGGCTGGGAGCTTAACACCTCAGCTCTAAATCAGCCTCAGTGGTTGTGGGTGAGTCACCAAACCTATCTGCATTCACTTCTTCCATCTGTGAAATGGTGACAATAATATTTCCTCACCTGATGGGGGAGGGAAGGGAGCGTGTGTACAAGAATGAATAAATGTTTACAAAGCACCTTGTGAGCAGTGCACAAGCTCTGGCTGTGCTGAGGAGGAACCCATGTTGTTCCCTCTGCTCTGGGTTGCACCATACTGTGAGCACACTGTGAGGTGTAAACACTCCCCTCAGAGTCAACAGTTTCAAATGAGAGCAAATTAAATAATTCCTCAGGAGAGAAATAGAGAGAATAGACTTGATGTGTTACCAGCAATTTCAGTAAGTTCCATTTAAGAAAAAGCAAAGGAACTTTTTAAAGGAAAATAATAAAGTAGAAAAACAAATGAGCTGTGACAAGTTTTTTGGTTTTTTTTAATGGTACCATGATCTTAGATTTCACTTCCCAAATGGTAAACAGAACAGAGAAGTGAATCCCCTTGAAATAAAAGTGAAGTTAATAACGGGACGTCTTTAGCTCTTACCACATCCTGTATATGCTGATCACTCTATTTGTAGCTGGCAGGAGCCCTTCTAGACTTTTCTTTACCATGTTAATTCTTTGCTGAGTCAAACCATGTTGTATAAACAGTTGGGAAAAAACCTTCCTGCATCTCTCCTCTGGCACTGCAGTGCCCTGCACACTTGTCCTGCGCTGGCGCTCGCCTTCCTTCCTACACACCCTGGCGCCTGTGCCCACACTGCTGCTCTTCTGCCCTCCCACCGGTACAGACCCACACTCCCCACGGCTGGCAAAAACCACTCAGTGAGCACTCGTAGTGAATGAGCACTCACACAGCCCTACCCACCCTTTTTCTTCTGCAGTTTCAGGTGCTCACAAGCAGATGCACGATGGCCACTCAGTAACCTGTTCATATGTTCACTAGCACTTGTTCTCATGCATGTACACAAGTCGTTAACCCAGCATAAACACGCATACACACAAATATGTACACTCTTTTTAGTCTAATACATGCATTCTCACCAGGGCATACATGCACAGAAACACTTCTTACTTTTTATAATACTAGAGAGAGCATCTGCAGAGCGATCTGGACAGGCTGGATTGATGGGCCAAGATCAGTGGTATGAGGCTTAATAAGGTGAAGTGCTGGGTCCTGCACTTGGTCCAACAACCCCATGCAGCACTGCAGGCTTGGGGAAGAGTGGCTAGAAAGTGGCCCAGCAGAAAAGAACATGGGGGTGCTGAACAACAGCTGGCTGAACATGATCCAGCAGTGTGCCCAGGGACCAAGAAGGCCCGTGACATCCTGACCTGTATCAGCAATAGTGTGGCCAGCAGGACCAGGGAAATGATTGTTCCCCTATACTCCACACTGGTGAGGCTGCACCTCAAGTACTGTGTCCAGTTCTGGGCCCCTCGCTACAAAAAGGGCATTGAGGTGCTGAAGCAGATCCAGGGAAGGGAAACAGAGCTGGTGAAGGGTTTAGAGAGTAAGTTGTATGAGGAGCGGCTGAGGAAGCTGGTGGTGTTTAGCCTGGAGAAAAGGAAGTTCAGGGGAGATGTTACTTCTCTCTACAACTACCTGAAAGGAGGTTGTAGCAAGGTGGGGGTCAGCCACTTCTCCCAGGCAACTACTGACAGGAGGAGAGGAAACAGCTTCAAGCTCAAGGGGAGGTTCAGGTTGAACAACAGGAAGAATTTCTTCACTGAAAGGGTTGTAAAGCACTGGAATGGGCTGCCCAGGGAGGTGCTGCAGTCAGCATCCCTGGAAGCATTCAATAAATGACTGGATCTGGCACTTAATGCTGTGGCTTAGTTGACATGGTGGTGTTCACTCAAAAGTCAGACTCAATAATCTTGAAGATCTTTTCCAACCTTAATGATTCTATGATTCTGTGAAAAGCATGCACTTCACAAATGCAAGCTGGTCGTAACAGTATACAGCTCATCTAGGAGGCAGAGCTAACCCCCTCCTCAGCATTGTCATTGCAACAGCCCTTCTTCCTGGGACGAGTTTCATGGCTAACTGGGTTAGCCATGAACGTAGGTTCAACTGCTTCAGGAAATATGGCTTAGACTGGCGTATTAATTCACCAGCAGTGTCCCTGGTGGTGCAGTGGCTAAACCACAGCGTTGTCAACGCTGAGATCTGGGTTCGATTCCCGGTTAGGACATTCCCTGGGCAAATGCAGCTCGTTAGCCCTGTAAGGCAATCCATCTACGTCCTGAGGACCTCGCTGCCACCATCCAAGCTCGCTTGGCCCCGGCAGATGAACCTCAGGATTAAAGGGTGGGCTCAGTTCCGCGCACACTGTGTCTCACCTAAAAAATCCAATGCGCAGGCTGGAAGGTGTAAAGACCTTCCCCGGTTCTTCGTTCGTGAAGAGACTGGCCATATAATTCACCAGCACAGATATTTTTGTTGGCCTGATTTAGGCTGGACACTTATTTTCTGGTCCATTACTGTGTTTTGCTGCTGCTGTTTTTCATTCTGCTTATACTGTTGGAGGTGATCATAGGACCCTCCCTTCATCAGTAGACTTGCTCTTTTGAACAGTTTCACTAAAAAAGCATTTACCATCCACCACCCCAGACCTGCTCCTCAGTGGATCTTCAGCATTTCAGGGACACTTAGAAATTCTGGTTTGTATTTTGAAACAGTTCCATTTGCAACAGACACTGTCATATCCACCACAGCCTGAATCTGTAGGGGCTTTATCCATCAGTGATATTAGAGGTAACAGACTGGTCATCTTTGAGCTATGCATCTTGAACACACCTGAACTTCGGAGGAGCTGAACAAGTCTACCAGCATCCTGGCATTGTATTGGTGGGTCAACCAATTGCAGACTGCAGTAAAAATTAGTGGGCATGACTTCTCAGCTGGATATACATAAACTGAAAGGCTGTGAACTTTGGAGTCAGAGGACTTTTTAAAAATTATTTTTAATATATCTAGCAATGCTTACTCTGTAGCCCTGGAGATATCAATTGTCCATCCAGAGATAAACTAAGCAGCACAAGTTGTGCATATGCTGTTGTTATTGCAGTGCAAAGCCTCAGCTAGAAGGACACTTTGATGGAGAACTTTATTCCCAGGTAATTTCAGTTCTCTCTGCTGGGCTGGGAAAGAAGAATGGCAGACACAGAGACACCTGTATATGTGTTGCACTTCTCCCTTTCTGGTTTCTCCACAAAGGTTTGTGTATGCAGGAAAAACTGGAAACTCAGAAGGCATCTGTCCCCTTCCAGCCTGGCTGCCTTCCCACATAGAGAGGACAGATGCCTTAGCTTTATGTTAACTCTCAGCCTCTAGTCCCCAAACTCCAGTCTTTGAATCAGTGTGGTTTTTTACTGACTTCATAAAAATAAACAAAGAGTTGGTAGCATTTAGGTCCACTAGTAAATTATTTACATACATAACCCCCTTCCGTTTCTTATTGCATGGGTCTTGGTGTCACCACACCCTACCAGGGACCACGTTTGTCCCTGGAACGCGGTCCCCACTCCACGACAGCCAGAAACTGATGTAAGCAGGCTTTCAGTGTACAGGCTGCACTTCGCCAGCTGCTGCCCAGGGCTGGACATTGCCCACAAAGCAGTTGAATCCAGCCTCTGCAAAAGTGGGTGTCAGCAAACCCAGCCTGAACGGGTACACTGCTATGGGTGGTTTGGCACGCAGAGGCAACTGAGTTCAGGCCAGGTACAAGCTTGTCAGTAGATCTCACCCAGCAGGGAACAGTACTGAGAAGCAGCCCAGTGGCAAAGCAGTAACTTCCCTCACAACTATTTTTAAAACCACCTTTATATCTTTTTTTTCAACTTGCAAAGTACAAATAAACTTAAAGCATCAGCCAGTTGTTCCTTAAGGGAACTATTGTTTTGTAGACCTCTGCATCGCTAGTGCAAATGAAATATTATACTCCTCAACCTCCCTTCATGGAAAAAGTCCCCCATTTCAGCTCTGCCTTTGATCCTGTTTCTATTCTTCTATGCTGCCTTTAGTGGACTTTTGTTCTTGACTCAGCAAGGTCCATCTTACAGTGTTTCTTTAGGTCCTGCCTCACAGTGGGCAAGTGGACATGGACTATGAATGTATGCCCAGGTTATACAATGACATGTTTTTCATGCTGACCTCCAGTGCAGGTCTTTTACGTGCAATGCTTGAACAGTCATTGCCCGTGTCCGCTACTGACTCCCACAAGCTAACTTCTAATTCAGAGCAAGAGGCTTGCCCAATTTCTTCCGAAACAGCTTGCTTTGGCATCTGTGTGCACTGAACTTTCTCTGTCACGGTGGTTTGGTTTCCAAGTTTAGCTCGAATCTTCTGGAGTTCCTCCCAGTCCTGCCAAGCCTTGTAATACATAATACATGGTTCTCTGTTGGCAGCCTTGTTATCCCTCTTCCCCCTTTACTGATTTTGGGATGGTCACTTTCATCTCTGACAGGCATGGTCCAACCACCTCTCCCACCCCCCTAAGCTTTTCTTCCCCATTTGGAACACTGGCCTTTTACTTTTAATGGATTTTTCCTCCCATCAGCTCTGACTCAATTTTCAATCCATGATGGGACTTTTTCATCCCATGGCTGCCAAGTTTGTTTCATTCTTGGAAAGGCCATTATCAAAAAACCTTTTGAAAGCATAAATTACTATGGTCCCTACTTGTTCCTGATGAACTCCTTCAGAACTCACAGAAGTCAACTGATTAGTGGGTCTAATGCTCTACCAGCATTCCCTCCGCTGAGTGCTGGTCCACCAGCGTGACTGGTATGGTCCCCATTTTTCTGGAAGCCTCATGCTATGCCCTGTCTCACCTTTTTTTAAAAGGCCAATCCCTGGGGCAAGGCAGGAAGAAGGACACTGAGGTTCTGCCCTTTGCACTGTGGGGAGCAGCAGCAGGGCAGGTCATGGACATGAGGGCTGCTGACTCCAAGACTGTGTCATAATGCCTTGTGTTTTCCTGGATAAATCCTTGAGTCCATGCATCATGCAGAGCAATGCCCTGTCACTGGTCCCAGATGGGTGTTAGGATGTTACTCTGGGCACCATCATCCATCCCTGTGTGCTATACAGGATCCATACAGAGCAGAGGCCAGCAGGAAACACCTCATCCTGGTGCAGGGCTGCCCAGGTCTTCCTGGGGAAAGCAGAGTGCTGCATCCGAAATGCCAGTTTACCATGCCCCAGGAAATGCCATGTGGCAAAGCCATCCAAAAGCCTCCAAAGCAGCATCCCTGATCATCCCTCACCATCAGCTGAGCCTGGCCCTTCTCCTTTGATGATGAATGCTGGCAAGCACCCTCTCACCATGCAGCATGGCCTGACCACTGTCCAACCCCACAGACATCTTCCCAGGATGAGGACAACCCAGTTTAACTCTTCTGTGGCCAAGCGTGCCAGTTAAACTAGAGTGTTTTCATCCAGAGAGCTGGTGGGCACCGCCAGGCCACCCTACCCTTTGCCTTTGCTGCTTTCCCCTGAAATAACAGTGAAATAATGTGTGTCAAGAGACACATCCAGAAGTCGGCCATAGACCAGGAGGTTCAGAAGTGGAGGGGCCAGGGTGTCCCCAGGATCAAGGGGTGGGTGCAATTGCCTGAGATAAGTGCCATGTCCAGCACATTTGGATCCGGGTCTTAGTCTAGCAGTAGTTTAGTTTCCCAGTTTACCTGTGAAGTGCTTGAAAGGGCACTGAAAAAGTCTGCAAAGGCCAGCAGGAGCATGAGCAACTGCTGAAGCCTGCAGGGAGGCTCCCAGGCTGCCGGGGCAGGCAGCAGTGGGAATTTTATTGCTGACTCCCAGAGGAGCAGAGTTAGGCGATCACACAAAGCTTTCCCAATACGAGTTCAAATGTATGAATTTACCGTATCTAACACCTCCCTGAAATCCAAACAGACTCAATTACATTCTCTTTCTGTAATGAATCAGTAATTATATTGAAGAACACTATTATTTGTTTGGCATGACCTATATAAACCCAACTTGGGGAGTGCATAGTTGGTGTGGTGCCAGTGCTCTGTGCCCTGCGTATTATTGCCTTATAAACACAACCATTGTTTGAATTTCAGATCAAAACAAACCGAGCCACGTCGCTTGTCAGTTATTAGATATCTTTTTCCCAAATGCTCACCCAGGCTGTATTACAATAACAATAATTATTATTACATACTTCCTTATTATATGTTTATGCCGAGGTAGCACATTTGCCTTTTTCCCACACATTAGTTGCTTCTCCTGACTCTTATGATTCACTCCTGCCTATTTCCCAATGTCCATGAGCTCTTTCTGCATTCCCAGCTGCATTCTGTCAAGACCTGCAGACTGGCACAGCGACTCACAGTGCTGTATTGCCCCAGCCTGCAAAGGGTTGCAACCAGCACAGGGGCTTCACTCTTCCAAGGGAATATGCAAACAAAAGAAAGATGTGGACCCTGCCCCCAGATGCTTTATAAATATTTAACTTGGTCTGATAATGTGATAAAGACTGATAATATGATTTGGACAGACTAAAACCTAGCCCTGCTTGGGTAGGGCTGGAAATGGACCCTCTGTGGCACACAGCAGGGGAAGGGGGCAAGCCAGAGCCCAGTGAGATGATTCTTTCATAGACACTGCTGCAGCTGGAAGTAGGACTCACCTTACCCAGCTTGGGACATCCAAAATGTACTTGTCAAGTCCTCAACAAGTTGCCGACCTGCCTTTACAGTCACGGAAGAGAAGCAGTGCTTGGCTGTTGGGTGAGTCAGCCCTTCTCAAGATAAACTTCAAGATATGTGAGATGAATCATACACTAGAGGTGCCTATTTGTCTCCATTGACTATGCAGGAAGCCTGTCCAACTAATTAGGTTTAGACACCTAACTTTTAGGCACCTAAAATCAGACGAGAGGAATCCCATCCTCACAGACAGTCTTCGTTACTGGCTTGACAAAGGAGGCAGTGGGAGAGGCTCCCTGGAAATTCCCTACCAGATTTGGACCTAACCAAACTCCTCCATCCTCTGTGCATGGGAATCTGCAAAGCCTCACCTCCGTGTCCTCCCCATGGAGCTCCTACAGGCATGGGGTGCTCCAGCTATGCCCAGCTGGCAGAGATGAAGCATGTTTCCTGCTGAGGACTGAATGAGGCAAGGGTCTTGTGGGAAGAGATATAATAGTGGAGCCAACGACTGTATTATAACGCATTCAGAGCAGGCAGAAGGAACATAAAAAGAGAAAAGGAGATGACCTTGGCTTCCTGCCTGGTGCTAAAAGTGTGTTTTGGTGGAACGGGATAGGTGGGAAAGCAAGCTGCCTCCCTAATGCAAATATCTCATGGAGCTTTAAAATGTGTGGAGAGCAACCCATGTGTTTGGAAACAAGGTTATGACAAGTTCCACCATGAAGGGCCAAAATGGTATTTTTCAGAGAATTACAGCTGAGCCTGTTGGAGGTTAAGCGGCCCCCAGCACTGCAAGCAGCACCTTCTGACACCAGCACTTCATGTCAGATAAATGTCATGACCCGAGAGGATCCTGAGTAGTTTTAGACTTCCTCATTTAAAAACAAACAAAAACAAACAAACAAAATTGTGAAAGCACTTAGTCCTAACACATTTTTTTGATGAAAAAAATCATGGAAACATTCCACTGGTTGATGTCTGCTGAATAAATCAGCAGCTCTGGCTGGAAATAAGCAGAGGCCAACAGAAATCACTGTGCTGCATTACTGCCTTGCTGTGTATGGGCTTGGGACTGTGGAAGCAGGATTTGAAAAAAGTGTGGAATTTGTCCTCGTTTCTGAGACCTGTGCTTTCCATGTCCCTGATCATTTGTTACATGCACTAACTACCCTCTTGATAGAAGGGCAATAGCTGTTTTGATGCGTAGCAGGTGTCACTTGCTCCTTTTTTTCTGGAAACTGCCAACAGCTTCTTTAAAGCTTCTGGCACTTCCCTTAACCTGAACAACAATTTATTCAGATGAGAGATATTTGATTTTTCTCTACCGTAGCAGATACAGAGCCCTATGCAGATTAGGCCAGGTTAAGGGCATCTATTTGAAGATATGCCCTTGCTGTACACCATGATCAGCTCCTGAGATTGGGCCCAGCAGGGACGCTCGGGACCCCCAAGTGCTCACCTGACACCTGGAGGAAAGGGGGTGCTGGCACCTGGCTGCGCAGGTTGTCCCGTGTGTGTGGAGTCTCTGCAGGGAGGGGGATGCGGTGCTGCTTTGGAGACCTGCAGCGGGATGGCACACCACTCTCCACAACAGCTGCTTTGCGTATCTGCTCCACCAGCAATGAGAAACATATCTTGCTCCATACCTCACCTTGCTGTAGCCAGGCTGGGTGCTTTCTCAGCTCCCATTACCACACTGGCAGGATTGGAAATCCCTCCTCTAGCTTCATGCAGTTGCGGCATGTTCAGGGAGGAGATCAGAAGAGACTTGCCTCTTGCCCTAGGGGCTTTGTAACTTCACTGAGAACAGGCAAACCCCCTAAGAAGAGGGAGGTTTCTCTGCAGGAGATGGTAGGTGCCAGGAGCAAGTGGGCAGCAGGGAGATCTGCAGCACTGCATGAGGGGCGTTCTGGGCTTTGCAGCCCTGTGTCCAACAGGGTGTGCAGACCCCAGGCAGGGTGGTGGGTGCCCTGCCAGGGAGCTGGGGTACAGCAACAGCCCCACACCCAGGCCAGGGTCAGAGGGGCAGATGTTCCTCTTCAGGCATCTTTGCTTTCCACTACCATGCATGAGCTGGTACTGGTGAAGCTCTTTTCCTCCAGCCCCTCAAATGTACTGGCACAGTGGTTTGTGTCTCAGCCCTGCTCCCACCCCCCGCACAGGCTGCATGTGTCTGGGTGCAGCTGGACGGATCCCAGGATGTGGCTGGACCAGCCTCCTGAACAGTCATGACAGGCAGCTAAACACTATCATGGGCTTGCTGTCCTGCTGTGTGGAAATATATTAATTGCATTAGTATTTCCACTGGAAATTATAACTTAGATCCATTAACTTCAGCCAATTTCCTTACCCTGCGTCTGCTAAAAGGACACCTCTGCTTTTTCCACTGCAGTGTCTTGTCAGTGCCACCAGTGCTAAATTTGTGGCAGGCTAGTCACATCCATGTGACACTTTCAGAAGAGGTCACATATTACCTCCACCTCCTGTCTCCACTTCCCCTCACTTCCCCCAGAGGTAGCCCAGCATCTGAGCTACTGAGAAACAGAAACCCCTCTTTATGAACAACAAATCAGATCCCAAACCCCATTATTAATTAGTAAAGATGTCCTGTAATTTAGATCACCTCGGATGTTCTTTAGGTCATTCACAGGTGTAAAGTCAGGAGGATTAAGGGCACATATCTGGCACCACTGCAACCAATTCCAGCAAAAATAATGGAGCTGACTTCTTGGGTTTCCTGCCACCACAAAATACACACATGCACACACTCTCTATTTTACGAATGTTTACATACCCGAGCTGCCAGGAATCTCACGCCCGTTGCTTCCCACCAACTTAACACACTTTCCTGTATCTCTCTGAATTTGTTTTCTCACCGAGCAGCTGGTAATATCCCTTTCGCTTGGGAGCAGGCAGAGACTGGGCTTCCTTGGGTGCCAGAAAAGCCTGGCAGAGGGCGCACCTACAAGCTGTGGTTTCCATCCCAAGCCATTTACACCTCCCAGTGGCTACCCAGAGATGTTCGTTCCATGGAAGAAATGCAAAGCCAAAATAAAAGGAAGTATTAAAAAGTTACAGACAGGTGAGAAATGACCACGCTGACATCCGCCTACTCCCCCTGAAAGGCCACAGCATCTGAGGTGGTGCCTGGAACAGAGGAAACATCTACACCGCTTGCAAAGACCAGCAGAAACGCACTTCCACACCTCCACCTCCAGAGGCACAGCCAACAAAAATAGCATCGGACACAAAAGATATGAATAGAATAGTGACTGCAGAAAGCCTCGACTCATTTTACACCCTCAGAAAAATTAAAGGCAGGAGGTTTGTCCTTCCTCTGTCCTCAGCCTCTGTACACCGGAGCACCACAGCAGAAAGGACATGTCTATTTACCTGAAGATTCCCTTGTGAGCAGGGGAGTGAAATGCCCAGCTCATGTGAAACTCCCAGGGGAAAACCTTGCTCATGACGAAAGCACTTCCTTTCCTACCTTGAAACTTTGGGAACTGAGCAGTAGGAGGGGGAACAAACCAAACCACCCCACCCCCACCTTGTTTTCAACAATTCAGACTTTTTTGTACTCATGTTCTTGCTCAGTAACTCTGACGCAAGCAGATCTGTAGACTTTCTACTGCCAAACGGCTCCAGGTGAAGTGCAGGTGCCTTAAGACAGCAACCTTCTTCTGTTGCTATGGGAGCTATACCATCATCAAATATACTTGTGACAAAGTTGGCACTTGGATTCAGGTTATACTTGATGTTCAAAGTAACCTCTTAGTATCCTGATGGGGAATGAAACTGGGCAAACAGTGCAGCCCCCCCACGAGACTGTTCTCCAGCCTTTAGCACAGTCCAGCATGTGAAGCATTGCCCAGTGGCTCGAGGACAAAACAGTGCTGATTTGTACTTCCCAGTGCTTTTCTCCTGGCTGGCCCAAACAATCTGACATTGCACAGCTAATACCAAATTTGTGATACACATACACTTCCAAGCCCATTAGGGTTAGACAGAGTATAAGGACTAAAAGTAGACCCTAACTATGTAAAAATAATCAAACTGGATCAGGTCAAAGGTCTGTTGTGCCTTTCCTCCGAGAGCAGCCAATGCTAACGAGGGAAAACAGGGGAATGAGAGTGATACTTCTGCTGTGCATTGTCCAGCAAATTGTTGTAGAGGTTTGCCTTTGCCTTTAGTAAACCTCCAGGGACTTTTCCTCCATAAATTTGTCAAATTGCTTTTTTGACCCAGTTTATACTTTTGACCTCCAGAGCATCATGTGCCAATGAGCCCACAGTTTTACACACACATGCGACTGGAAAAAGTAATCCTTTAAAACTCCTGTCTTTATCATCTCATTCACTGCCCCCTCTTTCTCCCTCATTTTCTAGCCACTCTGGACCATTTCAGCTCAAATTCAGGAAACTGGTTCTTAATTCCGCTGTTAATATGAATACAGGTCTGAAGCAGAATCTTATTCCTCTGTATTTTGAGACAAATTTAGCATCTACTTGCATTCAAAACAGGGACGGTGAATGTTTCAGAAGCTGCTCTGGTGCTGAGCACAAGTCTGGGAGTGGCTTGGGAGGTCCTGGACATTTATTCTCACTTCCCATGCCCAGCTATGGTATCCCAACTGGAATGTGCTGGGCCTGGACAGATTGACCCACGTGAGAAAGGTAGTGAGCATGGCATTGCATTCATTCAATTTTTCTGTAATCTTCTTTAATAAGTGACTTTCATTTATTCATTTACCTATCATAATTCATTTGCATCTATCAAAGTTGTGGCACGGCTCTGGCGGGTGGTGCAAGGCTCTGATTTTTTCATTCCTCTGCTCGGTGTGAATTCATGCCCACACGAATTCCCAATCTGGCCCGGAGGGCTCTGACTTTTAGCCACGAGGTGGGGTGAGCAGCTAAATTTCTCATCGAGCATGTGCGCAGGCAATGCAAGGCAGACCACCATGGAGTGGGGGTTTGCCAAGCTAAATCACTGGAAAAAAAATTCCTTCTCAGTTTCAGCTTTTGCTGCTTGATCTGTGGAAATGTGCAACCTTAAACCCCAAGTTTCCAAAACAAACGCATAAGATGCAAGCAAATAACACAAAAGCAGCAGGGGTGGACGGCTGTGCTGGTGGAGGAGCTGCCAGCCCTGGGCTCTCCGCTCTCCTGCACCTAGTTCAGCCTCACACCCTGGTGGGCCGACGGAGAGGAACCGCGCAAAAAACAGGCTGGGAGCGACTCGGTAGTGAAATAGTTATCTCGGCTGGCTTTCTCGGTAACTCTTGGAAAGTCCCCGAAATGACGTTTCTAACCTAACAATTAAAATGGGTTTAATTATAGAGAAGCTCAGAGCCCTGGGAACAAGCACCATCTACAGAACGAGTAAACAATTGCAGAAAATAATAGGCTGTTCACTCCCCTACTCCTCACTTCTGGCCAAGGCGAGGGGAAAAAAAGAAACTATAAAGAGAAGGAAATTTGAGGAACCTGATTGCTCTCCCTAAGTAAATAATAATAATAATAATAATAGAAATCTGGAATAGCCTGAGCCTGTGGGGTTTCAGTTGGTTATTTTGGCTGTTCTTGAAGACCAAAGGTGGAGAAAAAGATCAGCCGCCAGTGCAAAGTCCAGATCCCGCGACTCCAAAGCAAACAGAGAAGGAAGTGGATCATTCGTTTGAAGTTTTCAGTGCGATGGCTGCTCGGGTCAGCGCTCTGCAGCCGAAGTCAGTTCTCCTAGCCAAGCCAGATCGCAGGGCAGGAGGAAGAGCCTGCAGCGCCAGGCTGGGCCCCCCTCTCCCGCCTGCACGGGGCAGAGGGCCCAGATGCCGTTGCTCAGCCTTAGGGGAAACACCCACTGAACTTCTAGCTGGGAAGAGCCTCGCCTCAGCTAGGATAAAGGGGCAGAGACTGAGAGCTGAGGCACCCTGGTACTGACAACCCTTGAATAGTTCAGCTCATTTTTATTTTTACACAAACCGCCACCATCTTCCCCCTCCCTCCCCCCGTATCGAGATCAGAATGAATCATTGAATCATACTTTGTCTACTAAAACCTGGAACAGATTACTTGCTTAGAGACTTTCTTTCTTTTCAGTTTTACAATGTTGAATTCTGGGGACTGGAAGAGGACTCTCTGGGGAGAAAAGGCAGGATTTATCAAACGTCCTTTTAAAGGGCGTATTTTAACAATTTAAATTAATGTGGATGTGAGCTATTTCCCCTTGTAGAACTTGCCAGGTTTCAGTAAAAACTGGAAAAAAAGAGGAAGGCTATGGGGGGCGGGAAGCAGGGGCGGTCAAGACAAAGCCCGCCAGCGCGCACAACCTCTGGGCAAGCGGCCGCACCGAACACGGATCCGATCAGTTTAAATCCAAGCAGACAGAACCCCACTGGATTTTCGCGGGCACAACCGTCCGGCGAGCGCGGAGCGGGGGCCGCAGGGGCCGCCCAACCGCGCCCCGGCCCTGCCGTTGGGCGCGCGGGACAGCACGGGACGGGACGGGACCGCGGCGCGCGCTGCCCCCCCGCGCGGGACGGGACGGGACGGGACGGGACCGCGGCGCGCGCTGCCCCACCCGCGCGGGACGGGACGGGACGGGACGGGACAGCGGCGCGCGTTGCCCCCCCGCGCGGCCCACCCCGAGCCGCGCCCCGCGCTACACACGCGCGCGCACGCGGACACGCACGCGCACACGAGGACAGCCGCGCACAACGTGGAGACGCGCGGACGGGGGCGCGCGCAAGAACACGCGCACACCGCACAGGCGCGCGGAGTCAGTCGGTGCGGCCACACAACCGCCCCCTCCCGAGCGGCGCGGGGCGGGGCGGGCCCGGCCGGCACTGCCACCCCCCAGCAGCCTCTTTGCTTTCTTCACTCCCCCCCGTCCCTCCTCCCTCCTTCCTCTCGAAAGTTTTTCTGGCCCTGCCCGCCCGGGTGATTCAGTCGCGGTGTCAATCACCCTGCCCTCCTCCACCTCCTCCCCTTCCTCCAGCCGCCGGCTCCTCCTCCTGGGGTAAGTCCGAAACTTTATAAGTTGGGCTTTTCCCAACCCGCTGGAAGCGAAGAGTGAGCTCGGCGGCCGGGTGGGCTGGTGGCGGCATCAGTAGCAGCGGGGGGCGGCTGCGAGCCGGGGCGCTGGAGGCTGTGCCTTACCCACGCCGTGACTCCTCGTGTCCGAGTGCCGCTGCCCCACTCGCTTCTCCCCTCGCTTGCCGAAGATGTCCACAGCCCTGGTGTCGCCTACCATCTTCGACTTGAGCGAAGTTTTATGCAAGGTAAGGGAGCCAGCGGGGTCTGCGCCACTAACTCCGGGAGTGTCCAGCTTCTTCGGAGTTCGTGTTTTTGTTTTTGGTTTTTGGTTGGTTGATTGTTTTTTGTTTGTTGGTGTTTGTTTGTTTGTGGGTTTTTTTCCGTTTTCTGGTCGTAAGTTCGGCACTGGGACCGGAGGGCGCAGGGTGGGGACCGAGCACGGCTACCGGGGTGCGGGGGTTTCCCGCCCGCGCTTCCCGCCTCCGCCGCTCCGGAGTGGGGAAATCGCCCCGCACTCCCGGAGGGCTCGGCCGCGGCGCCGAGCGGGGGGGCCGGATCCTTCCCGTGCCCCTGGGGCCGCCGCGCTTCAACACGGCCGGGCGCGGCGGCGCTGCCGCGGGGACGGGCGGGCTCGGTCCCCGCAGGGCTCGGCCGCCCCTCGCGGTGCCGCGCGGGGCCCGGGGCGAAGGGGGCTGGGCGGGAGCGGTTGGGCGGGCGCCGCGCGCTGCCCTGCCCTTCCCGCGCGCCGCCGTCCCCGGGGGCGCTCCCAGGAAAGCGCTCCGTTCGCGCGGTGTTGTCGGGCGCTGTCAGCGGCCCCCCCCCCGCCTGGCGCTCCGCTCGCTCCGGGACTGCGCTGCGCCGGGGACGGGGAGTGGGCGGCCCGGGGCCCTCGGGTGGAGCGGTGAAGGGGGCTGCAGCAGATGTGGCTGCGGAGAAAGAGGGCGGCGGGGCGGGCCGTCGGGACAGGGCGGCCGCCGCTCCCACGGCTGCGGCAGTGGGAGGCGGTGAGGTGCCGTGCCATGCTGCCGGGGCTGCGTGGGGACGCCGGAGGAGGTGGTGGCAGTGGCGGTGACCGGCCCTTCCTTTCTCCCCGCAGAGCAACAAGATGTTGAATTACAGCCCCTCGGGTGTCAGCGGGTGCCTGCTGGACAGGAAGGCGGTGGGCACTCCGGCGGGCGGCGGTTTCTCTAGGAGGCACTCTGTCACTCTGCCCAACTCCAAGTTTCATCAGAACCAGCTCCTCAGCAGCCTGAAAGGGGAGCCGGCTCCCATGCTGAGTCCCCGGGAAAGCCGCTTCCGGGACCGCTCCTTCTCCGAGGGCGGCGAGCGCCTGCTGCAGCAGAAGCAGCCCGGGGGACAGGTCAACTCCAGCCGCTACAAGACGGAGCTGTGCCGCCCCTTTGAGGAGAACGGCGCTTGCAAGTACGGCGACAAGTGCCAGTTTGCCCACGGCATCCACGAGCTGCGTAGCCTCACCCGCCACCCCAAGTACAAGACCGAGCTCTGCCGCACTTTCCACACTATCGGTTTCTGCCCCTATGGTCCGCGCTGCCACTTCATCCACAACGCGGAGGAGCGCCGCGCAGTGGCGGGGAGCCGGGAGCCCGCCGTCACCGACAGACCCCGCCTGCAGCACAGCTTCAGCTTTGCCGGCTTCCCCAGCACTGCTGCCAGCGGGCTGCTGGACAGCCCCACTTCCATCACCCCGCCGCCCATGTTGAGCGCCGACGACCTGCTGGGCTCCCCGACCTTGCCTGACTGCGCCAGCAACCCCTTCACCTTCTCCAGCCAGGAGCTGGTCAGTCTCTTCGCCCCCAGCATGGGGGTGCAGGTGCCCGGCGGGAGCTCCCCCCCCACCTTCTTGTTCAGGCCCATGTCCGAGTCCCCCAACATGTTTGACTCGCCACCCAGTCCTCAGGACTCCCTCTCTGACCAGGAGGGCTATCTGAGCAGCTCCAGCAGCAGCCACAGCGGCTCAGATTCCCCTATCCTGGACACCTCCAGACGTCTTCCCATCTTCAGCAGACTCTCCATCTCCGATGACTAATCTGGGGTTTCCTCTTGCCCCTCCCCACATCTATTAAGATGTTAAGCTGAACTCCCCCCACTCTGTCCCCAGTAGTCTGAGCTGGATGTTAACATGTCCACTTGCCTGCCATATACCCACTGGCTTAAACCTTAAGTGCCAAATTACGATGAAAAGCAATAACGTTTACAAAGTTAGTGCCTTTTAACACTTTCACTGTGACTGTATTACCTCTCCAGCTGCAGAGGGCACCAGCAGCTCTGTGCACTTCCAGATGTGCAGGAAATGTCCGAATCCAGCTCCCTCCACTGGCCATGTACTGCATCGCCCTCTCCCAGTCCCCTCCTGACTGGCCAGTCTCTGCTAGACTGCAGGCACGTGGGCAAGGGTTAACATCCAGTCCTCTTTCTCCTCTCCCCTTAAAGACTAAATCTTGCCTGGATCTGCTCAGGTCTGCGGGAAGAAAAGCTGAGAACGGACAAAGATTGTAACATGAGTGGGACTTCGACTGTGAGGAAGAAAACAAAACACACAAGAAAAAAAAAAAAGAGAAAGCAAAAAAAAAGATGGACTATGAGAGACTTGATTTTGGTGCTAAAACTTCCCCATGTATACATGTGACATCTTAAAACAAATAAAGGAAGAGAGGGGGTGGGGCCAACAGAAGTCATTCCACACACACACAAGTTCGTGTAAACAAAGTTCCAGTAGACATAGCTTTAATGGTTTTGCTCTAGAGTACTTTAGATCTATCTTAGAGCACTCACGCCAAGCTTTTTATTATTTTTTCTGGGTTTTTAATTTTGTATAACTTTTCAGAAATTGGAGAGCAAATTTTGCTTGTCACTGCACAACAATATAAAAAGCTTATTTAACTTATCAAAACGTATTTATTGCCGAAACCTATGCTTTTTAATTTTGTTCATATTTATCGGGATGATGAATCCATAGAATATATTCTTTTATGTTTAAATTATGATCTTCCATATTAATCTTAAGATTGTGAAGTGTCTTTTTTCCTTTTTTTCCCCACAGTTTAATATATTATACTACAATGACATTTTTTTGTAACTTTACACTTTTTTGGTTATTTTATTTTAAAAAATGAAAAATTAATTTAAAAAAATGCAAAAACTGTGTTTGGATTATTTATTTTAGAATTCCCTCTCCCTTTTTTTTTTGTGTTGGACTGCAAATGGAGTTAATGTGCTTCTTTGCCTTTTCTCTTCTCCTTCTCTTCCCCTCTCCCAGGTCTTGCCTGGGCTTTAGAATGTACATACCTGAGCTCTATTGCGAGACAGCACGGAAGGAAAACCTTTTTCTTCCTCTTATTGTAAAGATTCTTCAAGGAGAAAAGCCTTGGGCTCAAAGTGCCTATCTGAAGACATTCCAAATACAGTTTGTCTTTGCATTTCTGTATTCCAAGTTTGGAATTTTCCTTGCCAAGGTGAATGGGACTGGCACAAAGAGAATAATGAATGTAACTTTTTCCCCACCCGTTACTGTTCGCTACGTTGCTTTTTCTTCCTCTTTGTGTGAGTTTATTTAAAAGAAAATCTCTTTTGTAATGACTGTTTGCAGTTGAAATCAATAAACCCCAAGTTTTTTCAAGAAACTGACAGTGGAGCTGGTTTTACTTGCAAAAATTGAGGGGCTGGTTTTGGACAACCCCACAAATGCAGATTCTTCCCTTCTCTTGACCTTTGAGGTGCCTGCTCTGTGCTCAGGCATCCCTCCATCATTCCTCACTGATTCAGTGGACCAGCCCTGCAAGTGCTTGGGTGCACAGATCAATGGCAGCAAATACCTGATGTGACCTGTCCTGGTGGCCTCTAACTTTCTCTGTCTCTTACAGAGTGCTCCTCCTATCTCGTGTTGCTAGGTCTGTTCCTGCAAAGTTCTTTCTGATCAGTGTGGCTTAAACCTTGGTTTGGCTTTTGTTCTTGTGTGTTTTGTGTTCCTGCACAGCTCCTTCCCCTTCAAGGAGAGCTTATGTGTGTTATGAGTGAGGCTAAAGTGGGATGTTGAAGTGTTAGCCCAAATACCAGTTCTGACTTGTTAATGGTACTGGTCTGCTTGCACAGCAGGGCTGTTTGGTGTTTCAGGTGGGAGAGGAATGTTAGCCCCCAGCAAAGTCTCATTGTATGCACACATCACCCTGCTATCGCACGTAAGCCCTTGTACATCTTGAAGTATCAGCAATCCCAGAAACTTCCAAAGCCATTGGTTTTGTTTTGGAACACTTCCTTGCCAGCGCTGCTCATAGAGTTTCCTTGTGTTTTTACCTTTGAGCTTTCCTACGGAGCAAGCTTTTGCTTCCAAATCAAGGCTGGAATATTGCTGCCAAACCACCGATCCTTCAGCTGTCTTAACATGCCTCAACGTTCAGGAGAGATTCCCTAATTCATGTTGGAAAAGTTCCTGCCAAACAAAAGCTGTAGGATACCTCAAGGCTTACACCAGTGTACCTTCTCTGCTGTTGGCTTTGTGCAACACACTTACTTCTGTGCTCTAGCACTAAGGAGAGCTGAGTGGAGGAAAGATGGAGGAAGAGGAGCGTGGCTGGTAGAAGCTGCTTCCCTTGAACATTGCAAAAGCTGCATGGTGAGTCTGCTGGCAGATACTGATGTAACTAGCAAGTGGTGTGGTCTGCGTGCTGATCCCTGAGAGAAAAGCCTTGGGCGCAGCCCCAGTACTGCTCAATGGCTGACTGAGCAGTACTGTTGACCACAGCCTTGCTCCTGGGCATAAAGGCAAGGAGCCTCATGTGAGGGATGGGCTTCTGCCTGGAAGACTGCTGTTGCAGCAAGAACACAAGTATGCTTCCTTCCCTGCTGCTGGAGGCCAAGCCATCAGCTTTGAAGAGTGAAATGCACCTATCTGGAGAGGATCCCGAGCCTATTACACAGCATGCACGTGGAGCTTGAAACTGCTTGCTTCCTCTGGACTTTCTGTGCAGCTCTTCAAACAAATAACCTTTGACCAGTTAATAATTGATGAAGAAAATAGCTGTATCAGTTGCACAGTGCTATCGGTATGACAAACAACTGGGGAAGCTGTGCTAAAAGTAGGTCTTTGCTCATGGTACTTGAGTACTTCCCTTGTCCTTCTAATACACTGGTTCCGGGAAATCAGCACCATTTTTCTACTGTGAGTTTATTGATGATATATGCTCTCTCACTCTTGCTTTTTGAAACTAACCTTGAGCTAGGTCATGCAAGAGACAGAGAAGAGCAGAACAGAATGCAAGAGCCCCCAGCAATGCAAGGGTTTACCTGATCTGATACCATTAGCATTTATTGCAGTTTGGTTATATGGCAGCAGCTACACTTGAGAGACTTCTCCTTATTTCTTTCTTTTACCATAGATGAGTTGTCCCTGCTGTCATCATAGGGTTGGAAACTGCGTCCCCTAGAATTTCACCATGGTTGGTAATAGCCTACCCAAGGCTCAGGAAAGTATATATAGTTTTTCCTCTCATGACAGTTTTGAGACACGCATTCCTCTGACTCTGGGCTCCTCCATGCTCTGGCTTACTGATTTAGTGCACTGGACTCTTAGAGCAGCCAGGAAGAAGGGGATGGCCTGTGCACTGGTGCAATTGCTCCTGGCGTACTCAGTGTGGCAGGGCAGAGAGAAGCACTCAAAAGAGCAAGATACCTGTCGTCCTATGTAAGGTGCCATGGCAAAGTGTAGCTCAATGCATTTTACAGATTGCACTTAAAGTTCTTACTGTGGGGCAGAGGGACACCTATGGTGGCTCTTGCTGCTCTTCACGTACATTTTGTTGTCGTCATGTATGCTTGCTGTGGGCTCCTTCTAAAAGGAGACATGGGCCATGCCTCTGGGCTGCAGGCATTCGCTGTTTTTTGGCTTTGAAGTCAGGTGAGTGTAGTGCTATCCACCTTCAACATGTCTTGAAAATTAGAGCTGGTTTGTATGGCTGTCCATGTCAGTTGCCTCTTGGTACGGAATAATGTGATGACTTTGATCTGCAGAGCTCCAAGTGGCTCAGATTCCATCCTGCTAGTTGCCTCCCTCCTTCCTAATTCCTACAACAGCTGTATGTGTCCTAGTGACACTACTAACTACTCCTTTGGTATGAGCTAGCTGTGGCTTTAGTACCAAAACACTTTCAGTTCTTCAATCAGGGGCTGTAGAAGCAGAGGCCGTCTCATTCCCCAAACTTCTCTGTAGCTAAGGGATAAAAAATCAAATAGGGTTTCTTTGTTGTTGCTGGTGGTTTTGTTTTTAAAAAGGCAATTGGGAACTTAGCTGTCTAGTTTTGGAGCAACCTTTGTTTAGTATCGCTTGTACATAGATATGGTGTTCCAGATTGCAAGTAACAAAAAAAACCCCAAACATTTAAAAAGAACCCCAAAATGCTCAAAGTTCCTGGTTCTGACTGAGTTTGTCTCATCAGCATAATCATGAAATTGGGAGGCAGAAAGGGAAAGAAATTGAAGAAATATGCCTGGGGGACTGTTATAAGCTGGCTCAAATTTTCTTTCTGTACAGTTCCTATGCAGTGAGGGTAATGGGCTGTGAACAGGACTTTGAGCTGCTGCTGCAAATCACACAGGGAAGAACGGGCTTTGCCAGGCCTTGCACAGCAGAGGGGAGATGGCAGAGGGGCAGGAAATGATGGGGTCACCATTAGAGACTGGCAGCAAGGGAACAGCTATAGATCAAGTCCACACAGCATAGGGATAGCACGGGTGAGAAAGAAGCCATGCTGTCTTGAGTCTGAAGACTAATGTTGTTCAAGTGCATAAAGGTTAATGAACTGAGTCTCTCCAGTGGGGCTCAGGAACATTAAATTGAGGGGATAATCTGGATAATGTAACCTGTTGGATACTATCTGATGACTATGCCCAAGGATATGCATGACTCTTAAGATGCAGTAATACATGCAAAAACCACAGCATGCCCTTGACACTTGCTAATTGCTGCAATTTGTGTGGTCTGTGTTGGGGAAAGCTAGCATGTGCTTGAAGTCTGGGGAAAGAGGCTTGGGAGAAGGTGCCATGGTCAGTGTGTGAACAGAGAGGCTTCTGGCTCCAGTGCTGGAGTGTTGCGGGGGCTGGAGGCTAAAGACATGTCCAGGGATGGCACTGACACAAAAGCACAGCCCCAGTACTTGCCTGGGAGGGAGAGAAGGGCTTGTGTTTCAGGGAGGCTCCTCATGCCTTACACTACAACAGGCAAGCATCAAGCTGGGGGGTCTTGTACCCCACAGTGGGGCCGGTGAGGCAGTGCTGCTTCTAGGAGGTGGTATGATGAGTGACCAGATGCTCTGGGACAGGCAAAATTGTGGTGGGCAAAGTAAAAATAGACAAAAAAAATAAGAGTGAAAAATGATGCCTTCCTTACCTGGGCCCCAGGTAAGAGGGGTCAGGAGGTGCCTGTATCAGAAGCAGTTTCAGGTGTCTGAACCAGCCATAAACAGGAAGAAAGCAGCAAAAACAGTGTTAGGAAGGAGTTCAGCTGGAAGGAAGGGATGATATGAGTTGTATACGGTCTTTTGGGCTGGGAATTGCAGGACAAATGGTGAGACTGGCTTGGTGGGGACGGTTCAAGCATCTGCTGGGAGCTCGTGGAACTGCTCTTGCCCTCAAGGCTGAGTTCAGTCCAAAATGTTACAAGATGATTCTGCCTGGTGATGTAAAATGTCCTTTGTTTGGAGACTCCTTGGCCCCTTGGCCCCTACTCCTCACAAAGCCAATGCTTATTCCCTAGAATACTTCCAGCGAAAAAAAGAAATAGTTCCTCTAAGACACCCTAAACCAATACCTGCTGTGACTAAGCCCTGTGGGCAGCTCCGCAGATGATTTATATCCTCCTCCTCCAAACTGAAGGGGTTAGAGTGGAAACAGACGCTGCGTTAAACATAGCCGAGGGCAGCGAGCAAGACAACTCTGCAATGAGGTGGGGAGGAAGCGGGGCTGTGGGGCGGCTGCTGCCAGGCGTGACGCCGGTTCGGGTTTCCTCGTAGGCAGAACAGAGCTCCTTTTGGCTGGTGCAGCTTTATGGGTTCGCCTGGGTTTATTATACTGCAAATATTTTGAATTCCGCATTTTAATTTCCAGAGAGGCTTTGTTTCATTTTTGCTGCTTCCCCCCCCACCCCAGTTTTGATTTTTTTTTTTTTTAATTACCACTGCCTTAACCTCTTTTTTTGACTGGGTTTTAGTCAAAGCTGCCGTTTTCTGAGCAAACAGAGGACTGGAGTTCTCCCTGCCTGGGCTCCAGCTGCAAATTAATCTCTTTTCATAGTTTCATTTTATGTCCACCCACTATCCTCACCACATTAACTTAGTCAACACATGGAAGTGAAATTTTTCCATGCAGGATCCTGCGGGTTGTAAGACTGTTGTGGAGCACGTGACTGCCAGCTCCAGAGTTTTCTCCCACCTCTGGGTGGAAGGAAGTTTTCTCATCCTCCACATATGTGAGCGGTTTTCGGTGGGATGTGAAAAGTTTTAACAACTGTAGTCAGTGGAAACATTTCAGGGTTCAGCATTGTGTATTTAAAGTCCCACCACACCAGCTGGGTGGAGGCAAAACCGTAGGTATGGTATGTTTGCAGTACCTCTGGTTCTACCAGACCACTGCTCGGCAAATGAGCCAATCGGGTGTTTTTCAGTGGAGTCCTCCTGTCTCGGGGGGTTTGTCTCACTCCCAGAGAGGAGAGAAAGTGCAAGTAATGATGATGCTGACAAAAAAAGATGGATGGAGTCCGCTTGGCCTATGTAGATGTATTTTGTATTTCTACATGATGCCTTTTGCATGTGGGCCTGAGAGAACTTTACGGGTATTTTGGGCACTTGGCAAATATAAGCATACCTATTTCACAGGTTTTAAAACCATATTAGATATACAACTGCCAGGTGAAGAGGATTGTCTGTCAGTGGCACAATATCAGAGAAAGAGCTGCAAAAATAATTCAGGACTCCTGATACTTTTTCTCCTGTCTTAGTCTCCAGGCAACAGCAAATATTTCTCCTGATTACTCTGGATGAGCAGATGCCAACGTTGATTCACAGGAAAAGGATGCAGCCACGCAAGCCATAGAAATGTTGCTTGGGATGATAGCCACAGCCCCTAAGGAGACATTAAGCAATATGGAACACATGCCAATGAAGCTCTTGAAGCTCTTGCTGTGTTTGCTATAAAGAGATTTCTTGAGCAGTCTTAGGTGGGAGCTTTTGTTATTTGCCCTAATTACGCGACATGGAGAGAATATACTGTGTTTCACAGCTCTGGAGATGCTGGTAGGGCTTTTGGGCACTGGGAAAGTCCTGGTTTACTAAGAAGTTACAGTCATAAGATATGAGGAAACCTTTTGTTCACAGCAGAGTGTAAAAGGTACACTGCCCACAGCAGAGTGTAAAAGGTACACTTCTGCTTGGAAGAAGGATGGCACTGAAAATGTGCAGAGGCTCCCTGTTTGTTTTCTCTCAAACTCAGATCTTCTGTGCTGTGTTTACAAATAACACTATTTTCCCCATTATTACACTTTAAAATTTATCATGAGATTAAAAAAACAAGAACAAACCAAATTTATCCTCTTTTGAGGGTGCCCACCCAAAAAGCTAGAGGAGCTGCAGAAAATAATTTTCCTCTTAAGTTTAGGTAATGTGGGCTTTAGATTCATAGACTGAATCCGCTGACCAAAGTATTTTTCTTCTTTCAGCACTTTTCTGAGCAGAAAAACACTTTCAATGTGGATGAAAACAGAACTGGAGATTTTTTTCATGCCATTTAATAGTTTGTTTCAAAAGTGAGCAGTTTGGAATAACTTGAGGGCAGCAGCTGTGGGAGTCCAGCAGTCCTGTGATGGGGGCTGGAGACAGGCAGTCCGTAGGGTTATCAGTGTATCATCCAGGTTGGCAGGGACTTCTAGTGAGTCACTCAGACCTTCTCTTTTAACCGTGACAGGACCAATCTCATTATCCTCAAACCACCTCTAAGGCCTAGAGAGTTGTCTAGTGATAGCCTTGAATGTCTCCAGCACTGAGGTGTCCACAAGCATTCCCTTGTCAGGCAGTTTCAATGCTCAGGAAATTTTAACTTCTCTATATGCAACCTAATACTGAACCTGAATGTCTCCTACATGGGTTTGTGGCCACTGTCCCATCGCCTTTGGTTAATGAGACTGGAGCCAAACTTCCAGGTGAAGTCCCTGCAAAATGGCACATGTGGTTTCACCTTTCAGATTTCCTGCCAGCTAACCTCTTCCCCAGCCTGTTCTCAGACAATATGATTTTCCAAACCTTTCCATGCTTCTCTTCCCATGCCTGCTAAGAAAATACCATGTTCTAAACCTACCCTGGACTTTTGTTTTCAGCCTAGTTCTGCACTTTGTGGTACTGTCCTGCCTTTGGTTCTTGAGACGGTAAATTTAACCTTCCTGGCCTAATCTAGGATAAGGTCAGGAGAAAAGCACTGAGTCGAATTATATTGGTTCTGCTAGGAATACAGTGGGAATCAACCTCTTGTCATGACACTGTGCTGCCAACTGGGGCCCTACTCCCTTACTATGGGGTGTCCTGGCTCCCCTCACACAGCCTGACGATAGTGGGTGCCTGGTTCTTCAGAACTTACACCCATTGTGCATACATAATATGCTCCTCTGATATTAGCACTGTGCTTCATGGCACCCAGGATCCCTGGACAGTCACCCCACTGTCAGGCTGGGGCAGCTCAGGGCCCCCACCCCTGCGCTCAGAGGAAGCCATGCTCCTGCCCTTCAGTTTTCCTTCCTGAAGGAGTAATGCTATTCCCCATCCCCAGAGAACATAAGCTTTGAAACACGAGCTTATTTATTTCCATTTACCATTGTCTTGGTTTACATAAATTACAGCTTTTAACAGCGGTCATAAAATTATCTGCTTTAAAAAAATTCAGCTCTAGAGTTTGGCCTTGTGGCCTCTCTGATCAGCTCATTTCCAAGGGGCAAACATACACTGGGAAAAGAAACAGCCTCTTCTTGTTTATGCCAAATGGTCATCTTCCTTTTCTATCAGCAGCTGGCTTGCCTGGTTTCCTAGGTTTGGTCAGTATAGAAAAGCATAACAAGCCTTTCACCATGTGGTGATTTACCATTCTGAATAACTCTGTCAAGTTATTTAAATCAACTTAATCATCCAGCAACCCTCACCAGTGGCCACAACATCACCAGTATTTTAGGATGAAGCTCTGCCCTGGAAAGGAGGCCCTTTGACAAAGCAGTGATGATCCTCGCTCAGAAATGTCAAATAACCTCTGGGTGTACTGCAAATAAAATATTGTCCCAAAACATCTGTTTCATTTGGAAGCTGAAAGGCAGGATGGGTGATTTTAGGAATTGGTCTTGACCTGTGTTAGTATTTCAGCAACAAGAATCTGGCTTCCAATTGTAGTAAGGAAAGAGGATAGACTAGATGCCTCGTGTATCTACAGGGGAAAAAAATGCAATAAAATCTTATTTTAGTAGCTAAAATAGAAACTATGGATCTAAATACCCATAAGGATAGGTGAGCTGGACAACCAGCAATATCAGGTGGACACTGTTCCAGCAGTGGTACCTGCACTTATTTCTGTCAAGGAGTTTAGGTGGTGATGATATGGGCTCTTTCTTCATTAAAAACTGGTAGACAGTGGGGTCCAAGATGATAATTTGTATAATTAGGATTTTGAAAAAATACATTATTCCCCCTTTTCTAGTACATAGAGGTTAACTGTGAAAAGGCCAGAGCTAGCAGAGGTGTGGATTACTTCAACTTTTGCACATCTATTCTATGTGCTCCCACAGGTAGGACTAGGGCTGCCACGACTCTTTCTCACAGGTGGCAATGAGGGGTGATCAGGGATTCAGTCTGTTCCTCTGCTCTGTCTAAGGAAAATACAAAAAGCGGACAAGAAACACGAATACTAACAAAGTAAAATCCAGTTCAGCTCCAGGTAAAGGTAGTGTACCAAGTCCTTTTCAGTGGTGTCTGACACATGGAACTAGTCCTTGAACTTCTATCAGTCCATTGGTCTGCTAGTAAACCAAATCATAATGTTCAATATGAAGTAAGCCAGGAAGAGAGGAAGAAACCACAATTCAAGATCAAGCATCTGAGCAGTATGGAAACAAATGCTGTTGGGGGCTGGAGCCTCCAAGTCCAGCCAAGGACCCCTAACTCACAGGTTGTGCTAGATTTGAGGTGCTTTCCAAATGCACTGGGGAATGAGGGACTGTGAAAAAAGCTGCTCCAGAAACTGATTGTACCTTATTCAGCTCTTAACAGCTGTTTTGTGTCCTGCTTTACTTACTTTGTAAACTGTTAAAAAAAAAAAAAAAAAAAAAAAAAAAAAAAAAAAAAAAAAAAAAAAAAAAAAAAAAAAAAAAAAAAAAAAAAAAAAGACAGAGAGTGAAATTGAGATCAGGAAAAGAAACAAACAAACAAACAAACATGTTTTTGGTGGAGAAGCTGGGTTTTGCACCCTAGCACTGTTTGTACTTTCAGATTGTCAGCAATCTGATTGTCAGTGTGCTGAGCAGAGAGGACAGTGTGGTGGAAATACCTATGAAGCAGCGAGAGCCTTATCAAGGTACTGTACCAGGAAATACACTGCTTTCTTTCCTACTTCATGCACGATACTATGATTAAACCAAACAGCATGCCTCATCATAACATGTGCCTTATCGACCTCACTATCTGATGACAACAGCAGCCCTCAGGAGACCAGACTGACATCACCCAAAACCTCAGTAGTTCAGAGCAAAGACTGAAGTATGTAGCTAGGCTACAAGCTGTGCTTGACTCTGTTCATCTGTTTGTACTGAACTTGCAGGCATTTTGCTAGAGGAAAAGGAATATAAAAATCAAACCCAAACAATGTTTCAGAATGTTTCTGACAGGCAACCATGCTATTTAGCAAAAGCATGCAGCAAGCAAAGGAGGTTTTTGTCCTCAGCAAGTCCAAGAAGTCTGCTCCACAGCTTTCTGTAGCTTTGTGAGAGTGGAAAGAAAAGGCCAAACCACAACACACTGTCACTGCCTGGAGAAGAGAATTGGTGCCACTGATGATTTGGTACTGAGTCCCTCTGTCAGCTCACCCCACATAATTGTCATGGGGAGCTGTGAGCTGTTTGGGTTCATCCCATATCAGAAACAGGGGCCAACTGTGTCCAGCTGGAGCTCTTAATCTCCAGATCCTAAGCTTCAGGTGGCTGGTTCACACTCACATTGCCAGCCTCCTTGTTTGGTTACTGCTGGCTCATCGAGGCAAAGCATCCTGGCTCTGGCCTCCTGGCCTCCTTTCTCTAATTTAAGGTGAGGGGAATTTCTGCAGTCACAAAAATAAGAAACGGAAATAGAGAAAGGTTTTCTTGTGTAATATTCACCAGACTTCTCTGTTTTTAATTTGTTCTTCCCGTCTTGGGTTCTTCAAAACACCTTTTCTCATTTACGTCAGCATAGATTTACCATGCCTCACTTACTTCAGACCTGGAGAGCACCATGGAAAAAGATTTCCAGCCTTTTGGAGCTGCTTCTTTATGCCTTGGACAAAAGAAGATCATATGGGGCTATATTCATTTGAGAACTGCCTTTGTATTTGTACAGAATCTAGTACAAATGAGCCTACTCCTGCTTGAAGTTCACTGTACTACAAAATTGATCTTAAAAACCCCCTGCTTTTAGTGTTTGGTTTTTGGTTAGTTTGTTTTTAATTGCAATGCAATTGCAATTCCCTTTCAGAGGGAATATAGCCGGACTTAAATGCTGAATGCATGCATAGCAATAAAAGTAGGGCCATCCAGCACATGGATGCTAAGTGTCCATTTACAGCCCCCATTCAGACCAGCAGCCACCCCCTGGGCCATGCATGGCATGGTTGGCCATACTGCCTGCTGTGACACCGGGTGGGGGAGGTCCCAGACTTCCACACTGGCCACTGGGGTATTTTGGGATGTCTGCATCTGATGCATGGATTTGGGGACCTGTTTTGCAGAAGAGGCCTTGTCTTCCAGGACAGTAATTAGGTCCTCACCTGTACTCACTGATCTCATAAACTGCTGGTTTCTTACCCTCCCATCACACCTGCCTACCTCCGCAGCGACCGGGCAGGGTATGACTAACCAGTCAGGTTATGAGTGTGAGCTCTTTCAGCAATGTGTAAAGCACTGAAAACTGCTCCCCAAAAAAGAAAAATAAAGTGTTTTGTTTGATTGTTTTTTGGTTTGGTTTGGTTTTGTTTGGGTTTTTTTGTTTGTTTTGTTTTGTTTTGTTTTTTTTAATACTGTGTCATGAAGGCTTGGCTTGCGGGACAGGCTGGAAAGAGGTCTGATGGAAATAAGACTTGCCCACCCTTTAAGACAGAGCATTAGATAAATCTAGCTGTGTTGTGGGACTGTTGGAAGCCTCCCAGAACAAGTGTAGGAAACTTATAGTGGTTTTTGAGACATACTATTTTGTTTAATTTGTTAAATATATTTCTTTGTCTTTATGGACTTTAAGGAGCCCTAAAAACACAATGTGCCAGAGGGGGAAGGCTTAGAGAAAGACTTAATAAGAAGATGAAATAATTTTAAAATGTCTTCTCCTGCAATACTCTAAGATATTTCTAAAATATTCCTCTGAAGCACACTTGTTTTTTTCTGCCTGATGTATACATTCCTGGCATGTACCTGGCCCTGATATATTATTCAGTTAGTGCTTTGGTTGATTTACTCTCATCATTGCTAAAAATGCTGTAAAGAAATAACTTTTAAATAACACAGTGGAAGGTTGTTGATATAAGAGTTTGGTAAGAAATACGGGTGTTTTTCAGGTTTAGAGACAATTTCTGGTCCTGCTTTCCTGAAGAGGAAGAGCCTTGTGAATGGCTCTTGTGAAATATGCTGATGGTCTGAGCATTCAAATCACCATCTCCCCATGACAATTATCACTGATTGACCACTTGCTGTCTATCTCCGCAGCAGCCCAGGAATGGGTGAGTCATGGAAACAGAATTCCCCTTCACCCTGGCTGCCTCCCAGGCCCTTCGAAGGAGCTACACTGACAACGGAGGAGGAAAGTCAGTGCTGATTTTTTCACTCTGTGAATCATTGATCAAACAAAGCTCTTCTGCTTCCATGGACTTGATATCAAGGCAGCGTTTTTGATGAGTGTTACCTGAAAAATTTTGTGATACGAAAACAATCTCAAGTAGCACTGGGCACATTTTGTGTAGATAATTGATTCAGTGCTACTTCAAGCTAGAAAAACATGTATCATGTTTGCAAGTAGCTTTATCAGAAGATGTTGAAAACCATTGCCATGCTTAGGTGCAGCAGCCTTTAAATACTGGGTTTCATTTTCAAATGATTTTTCAAAATAGGGTTTGGTTGGATTGTAATAATTTCT
>NW_020955521.1:260255-325894 GCF_003031625.1 Empidonax traillii
GGGGGGGGGGGGAGGGAAGGAGGCAGGTTCCATTTGATGAGGAAACTCAATTTTTTTAATTTGAGATGTGCCTGGAATATTGATAAATATTCACACAGCTCTGCTACTGCAGCTCAGATATAAGTACCAATGAACCCATACAGGGAGGTATTCAGAATTTCCCTTGAGGTATTCTCAAGTGAAAAAAAACTCTTTAAAGTTTAAAGGAATATTTTTTTCTTGACACCAGATGCATGCTGGGAGAAAGAAATATAAGTCCTGCCTGAATGTGAGGCCTTTGCCTCCAAAGGAGCCTTTTGGTTTTTTTCAGCCCTTCACAGAAAAGACAGTACACACTGCTATAGTGGAGCCGTCCTGAGGCAGGACCAGTGACTGTGTGGGATCAGTTCAGGTGGGTCCTGCCAGCACCTCCCTCCCTCCTTCACTCCCTCTGTGTCCTTTCCTCCCCATGCCATTCATACACACCCTGAGTAGCCCCGTCCTCTCCTTCAAGGTCCTTGTAAGGACGTTTTCTGCAAAATTTCCATGTCACATGGAGTTGCAGTGGGTGGATGGGGCTCCAATGATTATTGTAATGCTTCAGTGCTGGAGTTTGTCCTGGCTTCTGTGCTGTGTCAGGATCTAGTGGTGCTGGGATCCAGATTACCACTGAGGTGCTGCCTATGACTCAGCACCAACTGGAGGTTTTCAGCTCACATGCCTGTGATGTGAGGTTGCATTGACGCACTTAAATTAAACAACAGTGCATAGAAATGAGAGCTGTAATAGGAATTGTATCTTGTGTCTGGCATCAAAGCCATAACCAGAGCTAGCTGGGAGCCCTCAGCACAGACACCTCCCCTTCATCACTCCCGCTTTTAAAATGGCAGGGTGGGAGTGTCACGGCCCCAGTTTTCTCTTGTGGGAAACGCATCCTGACACACACAGGAGATCTCCTGTATCTGGTTGTGTCTGTCAGGAGCCCTGCTCCCTGTGACAGTGCCAGGTGTGGCCTGGTAGCAGGGTGTGGGATGCCTGCTGGCAGCAGCACACCCCTTCCACAGGCTGCTCTCTTGTCATCCTCCCCTTGATGCCAGCCAGGATGTCAGGAACGGGCTGTCCTGGGTGTTTGTAACCACACTGACTCTCACCGCTTGTTGTGATTCTGTGCTGCAGAAGAGGCTGCAGCTGCTGGGGCAGGAAAGTAAGTGTTGCATCACCGTTGGGGACACCCTGTTTTTTGTCAGGCTGAGTAGTCTGTGCTGCCTCAGCAGTTACAAATGCTCTGCCTTGCTTTTCCATTTCAAAACAATGAAATTTAGGAGGAAAATGGAACTTCATCTCCAGAGACAGACAAGGATGTACTGGATTAGACCAACAGGCCATCTAATCTATGAATCCTTGTCCACCAGTGGCCAAGCCTGGGTGCTTCTCGAGAACACTTTGAGCCTCCTTGTAGCTGTGCAGTGTTATCCCATGGAGAGAGCTGGGATAACAGTGACTTAACCTGGAGTAGTGCAAGGAAAAGCAGTGCAGAAGCGAATGACACACTGGGAAGCTTTCTGGTGGAATGTGACATGTGATGCCACAGTTTTGCAATGCTGCCCTTTGACGGGGCCTTATCCACATTTCACAGCCTGACAGAGCAAGACTGCTGCACCGGTCCTTCCAGAGGTCACATATTAAGCCCTCTTGGAGATGGCAGGCACTGCAGAAGCACAGTGCATTTGTTCAAGGGGTCATCTCCTTGGAAGCATATGATGCCCACGCCCCTCCAGCACATAGTGCTATGGCTCACTGGTTTCTAGGTGCAGTTTTGGGTGTTGGTTGCTTCCCATAAAAAAATGGAATGGCCCACAACTTGCTTTAATTAGCATCTGACTCTTCCTCTCTGTCACAGCAACTGGCAGCAGGAGTGCCTGTGCTGGAGCACCCGTGCTGGAAAAGAAAATATCTCTGCAGGGGCACTGGGACATGCTGGGATGCGAGAAACCCCTACTAGGACTGGTCTGAATTTGCTGGTTTTCCAGTGCTACTCCTAATGCCAAATTTTGAAGACACTCAATTTCTGTGGGGGAAATGAGTCTGCTCCTCAGGTTGAGGAAAACACTGAATGGGTTTGATTTGGTTTGTAACTCCCCATGTAAGCCAACTTTACAGATAAACTTTAGAAAGTGAGGGAAGTTCTACAAGTCCTAAAAATATACATTTTAGTGCAAAAGGGTACTCAAGTTCAAATTGGATCAAATTCTTGTTTTGTTCTAGGAATCAGTGAAATTAAGAATTAAAAAAACCACCAAAATAAAAAAGCCTGCAACAGTATTTACAAAATCCCAGAAGTAACAGAAAATACCTGGTAATATGTTATGAAAAAAGCTCAGTCTTATTTTCAGATAACTAGATAAGATCTGAACACAGCTATTAACTTGTGGGTAGATCTGTAAACTTCTGCTAACAGTAACTGCATTAACTGCACTTAAAGTAACTGCAGAGCCCCAGACCAGAGCTGATATACCACTTACACCCTATCTATACTTTATTTCAAGTGCAAGTGATACTTGGCTAGGGGTTTGGCTTCACAGCAGAGGCACAAATCTGCTTGGGTACGCTGCTTTGCATTTAGCAGTTTGGAAGGTGCTGAAACTGATTACAGCTGTCTGGCCTGCGTGTGTGTGAACTGCATTTTTGATGAGAGTACACATCTTGTTAAGATAGCCTAAAACTGAAAACCTACGGGGAAAATGAATTTGAGAGGGTTCCTGGTAGTGTTTCTGCTGCAACTTAGCTGTTTGGATCAGCAGCTTGTGATGCTTAATGTAAACAAATTGCAAAATGAAATGTCCTTGAAGTCTCCTTGATTTAAGGATCGAGTTGGATACTTAAGATAGGAAGGAATGCCCAAGAGCGTCTGATGTTGCTCTGGTTTTCAGAAGTAGCAGGGTCATGCCTGCTTGTCATAGACTGACTGAGGTAACCAGCACAAAATAAGATCAAGCCTCTACTATTGGCGTGGGTGGCCTATGTGGAGCACGTGGCACCTGCCATGACCACCACGTGGCTGCACAGCCCTCATCCAGACCCACACCATCTCCTGTAATGCAGATTTTTGGTGTGGAGATAGGGAGCAGAAGAGGTCTCCTTCACAGAGCCCTTCTTTGCTTGCAGCTGGGACCCCAAAAAAGCAGTGCTGGTGGTGAGTATCAAACCAGATCTCCCTGGCTCCTGGGTGTTCCTGTCCTACCTCATGCTCTTTCAAACTGTTAATCATCCTGAACTACTTACTGGTTTTGTGATCTTAAACTCAGCTTTCTAGAGGTGAAAGCACAATGTCTTACTGTAACTCATTTTGCCAGCCAATTCTATCCTGAACCTAACAATATTTTAATCTCAAAATCCAACCTCAAAACCCACAGCATTTTCAGTTACTGTATTTCATCACCACACAGCTGAAAACAACTCTTTTTTTTATAACCACCCTTGTTTTTCTAAAGTGAATCACAAACCATGGAACTTAACAGACGGAAAAGACACAAAGACAAATACTCTTTCGCTATCCTGGTGTTTATAAGGAATAATGTAATTAGTGTAAAAAAGCATTTCTCTACAGTTACACAGGTATAACAGAGTTACAGGAGTCAGCCTCTCCACTGCTAAACCAGATAGTCCATCTTAAACAAGCCAAAAAGCATTGTTGCCTACAAAATATTTCCTTAGTCCAAGGAATCCCTTACCTTTTCCCCAGAAGACAATTTGACACTCTCACAGATTTTATCATTATACCTTATGTCGTGGTAAGTGGTCTGCTACTCACTTTATACAGCCATTCTTGGCTATGCCTCCTTGAATCACACCAAGGTATAATTAACAGTAAGGTAACTCTGGTTGTCAATGGGTTGTCAGTCACCAGAAAGATGTTAAGCACTAGGGTGCTCAGTACAACACCCATGAATAGTGTTCAGCCCCTCCAGGGAAGTCCAGTCTGTTTTAGTCACTCTAGATAATCAGTGAGAAAAACTGGGAAATCTGAATTTAAACTGCTACAGAAAGGCTACTGGATAGCCAACGGAGAAAGCCTAACCTTCAGGCTGTCACTCCCAAGAAATAGCCACCTTTCTTCCCACGGTGTTTACGCTCTGGGAGAATCAATGGGCATTTCACAACCTGACAAGGTGTTTACAGTTCCCAGCCTCTGCTTACAGATGTGCTGGGATAATGGATCCAGGTATGTGTTTGATACTTGTGCTGTTGAAGGGGCTGATAGGAAACCCCCTGGCCTGGGGGCCTGGTCTAATTGACACCAAAGGAAATCTGAATGACTCCAGATTTACAAACATTTATCCAGCAGCAGAATTCTGGCCCTCAAGACCAACTGATGCTTAGGTAGAACACGAGCATAAACACTGATGCATCAGAACTGTATAAAAATGTGGTCAGAGAAGGGTTGGAAAAAATTCCAGGTGATCAGTGGTGTCCAAGGTGAGGCCAATACACGTTGGCCCTTGCATTAGGCATTGCCTAGGGCTAGTATCAGCAGTGAGTGTGCCTGGGGCTACCATGGTGAGGCCAACCCAGAGCTTTCCCTCAGTCCCACTTCGGGGGTCTCTCAAGGGCGGGACAGGTTCAGCACAGGGCAAGTGTTGCAATCAAGCTCTCAGTGAGAACTGATTACCCTCAGTCATGTCTCGGAGGGAGGGAGGGACTCATTTGGTGTCTTGATCAACGTCACGCATCTTTCTATATGGGGGTTTGCAAAATTAGAGTTCATATGCCTCCCCCAGCCCCTTCCCTGAAAGCTACACCCACATTTTTCTCATGCATGACTCACTGTTAAAACAAAATGTTTCTTCAGCTAGTTTTTCTATGCTACGCATTAGAAACAGCTGAACATCTGCCCTGACATCAGGCTTCTCAGATGACATGAGAGCATGCCTGAGTATGCTGGCGTACATGAACTTGCACACATGTGCACATATGCTTCGTATAGTCTTAATTTGAGTTTCTCTTTTGCCCTTTCCACTCCTTGTCCTTCCAATTTCTTTTCTATATTGTGTTTGTTTAGTTGGTTTTTTACTTTATGCGTCTTCCCCTCTGTTCTAAGTGTGCCAACTGTAGAGTCACAAACACTTTCATTCTTTATTCAAAACAACGGTAGAAGAGTAATATAAAATTACCTCATCCATCTCTTCATGGATAAATAGAAAAAGATTATGGAGTTCTTTCATATGATATAAGAAAACAGAGTTAAAACAGATCAGTTTAAATTAAACAAAGGAAAACATTAGATGAAATAACAGGAAAAGCATTCTCTGTCAGATTGAGGAGTAATTTGTTTCTCAACGGTAGTGGCTGAACTGGACAGTTTGCACATGATTTTTTTGGTAGTGATAATGCTCCTTTGTACCCCAGCTTGAGGTGTGTCTTCATCACTTTGATGTGCAACTCTGAAATCGGCAGCATGGGAAACCATGGAGGCAGAGATGTCAGAAATAAAAGGTTTCCTGAAGTGATAAAAAGGCCACCTATGAGGTTGTTGTGAAGGAAAATTCCAATGACTGCATACAATATTTGGAAGAAACAAATATGGTTGAGGTTAAGATGCATTCACATGTGAAGGTTGCTTGCCTTTAGGTTATCTCCCACTGCAGGATGCACTTTACATGTGAGACGTTCAGCTCCTTTTCAAAAATTACACTTTGGACTTGAAATTAAGGAGGCAGAAGTGAAAAAAAATGTACATATTTAGGTGCATGTCCTAAGAGGCTGGGGAAGTGGTAAAGGTAAGGAGATCTGCTCTGGGAAACTAACATGCAGCTCAGCACCATTTAGCCTGAAGGAGCACAGGCACCAGCCTTGCAACATGATGCTGAGATGGTGCACTTATCCATTCAATCCCTGCTTCTGCTGTCCCCTGGCAAGCTTGGGGGCTGATGGCTGTACTGGGGAGGCAAGACTCAGTGGGGACAGGGAAGGGAGTACAAACCACCACATCCCAGCCCTGACTGCCCAGCTGCCTCTGCCCTGCTCTCATATGTGCACCAGGGTGGGGAAACAGACTTAATGAGCTGGCTGTGGGCTGTGCAGGGCAGGAGCAGCCCTTCCTCACCTCCTGATCAGCTGCAAGCAACTGCTGAAGGCAATTAACAACTCAACAGGCTGAACAGGTTTAGGGCGAGCATGGTAGCAGAGCAAGTTCCCCTCACACTCCACTACCCACAGCACCCGGGCTGAAGTCTCAACTTGAATCAAAGTGTGTTAGGTGTGGTATATGAGTTATGCTTGAAAAGTTTAATGCATTCAAGGGTATAGCCTCAACTAGCAGCTAACAGCAATGAATGAGCCTTGGGGAAAGCCAAGCCAGCTTCCACTCAAGCCGATAAAGGTACGATCTTTTGGCTTCAGTGGGAACAGGATGATATCCTTCATGGCCAGCCAAGGAGAGATTAGTCAAATGATGTAATGGTGCTTTTAACTGCCTGCTCAGCCTTAATTCCACTCTTACATTGTAGCATGTATCATAGGACAGTCTGTAATTATGTGATCACATACTCCTTGCTCTGTAAGACACCCGCCCTATTTGAGGCACAGGATGAGAGGTAAAGGCAGAAAGATTCTCTCCAGGCCTCATGATGTTGTCCCACATCCCAGAGCATTGCTCTGCAACAGGTTTCCTGCAGGGTCTTGGGCAAAAAAGGGCTGTAATGTGCACATGGCAGGGACTGAGTTATGGTTTCACCCGCAACGTAAGCCTGGCTTTTTCTAAATATAGGAAGCTGGTTTTGCATTCCTATTGAGCTCTGAGCATAACTTTATGCAACGGGTAGTCAACAGCAATGATGACTTTAGGTTTAAACTCCCCATACAGCCTATTCAGAGCCTCTGCAGGAGGTTTGAACATCCCTTAGCTTGCCTGCAGAGGCGTGGAGGCACACCTATCTTTTGGCAGCAGTAGACCACATTGTTGCTGGCAGCAGTACCAGTTAAACCCAAAGGTTTTATCTCCCTGATCTGACACCACAAGCTCACTCTGCTTCTGGCCATCTTTCCAATCTCACCTTCAGCTTCGTTTAACGTGTTCCAGACACTCTGCTGGCCTGGCTTCCAGCATCACCATAACTCATAGCTGAAAAGCTGGTGAAGATTCTTATGCCCATATTCAAATGGGAATAAATAGACTGAATGGAGGAAGAGTGTAGAAGGAAATTCTGGAGCAGTGAAAAATAGGACAGGAACAGAGTGAGCTTAGAAGGAAAAGGACACGTGTGATTTGGTTATGTCAGGAAGAACAAGGAGAGCTGCAAGGAAGTAAAGGAACTGCAAAGGATCTAAAGGGTCAGAAGTAAAGAAGTGCCAGAGCACAAAGAAAGGTTAGGGCATGAGAATAAGCAAGCAGGAAAAACAGATGAAAGAAAAAAAAAACACAAAGAAAACAAAAAAAAATAGGTCATTGGGAGGCGAAAGCAGGAAAGACCATACAACACACCACTAACAAGCAAGGCTGTGGATGAGTTGCCCCAACCCTGTTTCAGCTCTGGTGCCCAAAGGCTCACCCTTGCAGGGCCTTGGCATTGTCCTATGGGGGCTGACCAAGAAGTGACAAGATGTGATGGCCACATGGTGCTACAGACAAGCCACTGTCCCTGCTCCTGGTGGGGCTCCCTGGCCTTTCTGGCACCCTCGTCTCACCCCGGCAGCCCTTAAGCCAGTGCACTTTCACGGGTGGTTGTGTCACTTAGGTACATCAGCCATTGCAACTCAGTCACTTATTGAGAGGGATCTCTCCATAGGAGAGGCTATAAACACACGCACTGAGGGGCAGCATTCTGGCTTGGTGCTGAGAACCCCTGAGAGACAAATACTCTGAGGTATAAAGTGAACAAACGTGTAGCAAAAATGGAGTTTTATCTCCTGCAAGGGTGTCTGGGCAACAAGATATGTCACAAGAGCATCTTCCTCCAAGTTTTATCTAATGCAGAAATGGAGTAATCCCACTGACGTCACTGGGCCAACGTTGGTGTAGAACTGGTGTGTGTGGCTGGTGAAATAGGTCAGAGGTGCAGCTGCTGACTTCACTGATAAAGAGGAACCTTTGCAGCTATTTCCTCCCATGAGCGCTTCAGAGCTCACCAGTTCACAGAGGTTGAGCTGCACTCTTCTCTAGGCTTGGGGCCGGGGGCTGGCCCAGTTTCCTCCAGCACCCCTTTCCATCCAGGCAAGAAGTTTCCACAGGTCTCTGACAGAAAAAAAAGCCAGTTTTGTTGACGTTCCACATTTCTATGGGTAAAAGCAAGATGAAGAACTATGTTCCTGGTGTTGTAAGGCCCGCATCAACATTTTTTAGTTTGTTGAATAGAATAAAGCAACTCAGGATTTGGTGTGGTAATAGTTGTGACCACTGATCAGCTGCTTGATTTCACACCCTATTTTTTGTACTGAAGTGCAAAAGATTATTATTATTCTAATCCCATGTGGGTACTTGACTATACAAAAGATTTCCTTCAGAGATGTGAAATGAAGTGTTGTCCTTGGAGCCATGTTAATGCCCCCCCAAAAAGCTGGGCCTGCTCTGTCACTACACAGAGGGTAATTCTGTGCAGTCATTGCGTTGCTGCTTTTCCAGCATGTTGTTTTGGGATTTCTGGGATCATGTAAGCTGCTAATAAACAACGCATGTCTTTACTACAGATGGATCCTTTTCCTTCACACACCAGTGTGTGTGCAATTCACCCAACACCCCTCCCACCTAATCCTTTCTGGGAAGCAAATGCTGAAAGTGCAAAACACCCCCTCCCACAAACAATGAAATAAGGAAGAAAGAAAAGTGACGCCCGAGGAGGAGCCCTGTGTCCCCCACGTGAGGAACCAGGCAGCAGACTTCCAGCATCCCGGGTGATGTAACGCTAGTTTAACAGCCATACACACCTCTGTGTGCTTGTGAACAGAGCAGGCTGAGGCAAGTAGCTGCACAGAGAGCTCTGGAAGCCGCTAGCAAGAAATGCAGTTTGGTGTGTGTGTGCCCCTTTGATGCTGGGAAGGAATGCTCTACTTTCTTTTCTGCACTCCATTTTGCCCGTGGGCTATGTGGAAATACAAGAAGGTAGAAGCAAGAAGCAACTTGTTCTGTCAGGGAGGAAAAGCAGTCTGTAGCTATTTACACTGCACGCTATAGCTTTTAAACGAGGTGGTCTGAGTGCCTGCAATGGTTAAAACCCAAAATTCTTTCCACGGGGCTGTTCATTGCCCTGGTGTGCTGCCTGCTAGCAGTTGGTTTTTGTTCCCCTTTGTTGCAGCCAGTTGACATGAGGTGATCTGGATTTGGTGATTCTTGTCTGAAATCCCACTGTGGTTTTTCTCAGTCTTGCAAGGCGCTGTGTTTTGCTCCAGCAGTCTCTCCAAGGCACGATGAGGGAAATTATTTCCTGTTTGTGTGTCTGTGATGGATGTAGCAGCCACTTTTACTACACGTGAGGCATCGGGGGTTTTTGTTCCTTCTTTCTTGAACACTTTCTGGGTAATGTTTTCCACATTTGGTCTCAACCCACAGTCCTTTTCTCAGAAAACTTAACAGAGTCACCCCAGCTATATTTCCATGGGTGGGTGGGTGTGTTTATATACACATTTGTGTTAAAAATATCCTGCTTAATTCAGGTACTATTAGAATATTCCATTACTTTGTATTAATCTAGTTGAGTCAAGAAGCAGTTTAAGCAATTTAAAACAGATGTAAACCACTTCTGTGTGTGCTATCTGGAAAGAGTTTACCATTTTAACCCAACTCCAGTTGGCAGGTCCTGGTGGTCGGAGGGGAACCAACCTAGAGTTCACTCAAGAGAGACATGATCAGAGGGCTGCTGTTCCAGCCTGGTTCCACCCCGCGGGGAGTGGGGCTCTGGGCTGGGCTGCCCCTCCAGCTGCAGGGCTGCTGCTGCCTGCAAGTGGAGCAGAAGCTGTCCTGCAGTGCCCAGACCTGAGAAAGAGAGGCCATTTGGGTATCGATTACTGCTCATGCAGGCAAATTTACATATAAAAGCCGAACGTGAGAGATAACTAACAGATAAGCCTGCCCATTTTCCAGGTGCTGGAAAACCTGACTGCCTTCTTTATACAAATAGAGGTTTAAGTACTATTCACCTCGGGGTGTAGATGAGTTTATCTTGGTTGGGAATCCAAGGAAATGACTTTTAACCCCTACCATTGTAATAGGTTGCCCAGTGCATCCATATAAACACGGTGCACATTTGTAGTGTAATGATCCCTAGGGTTCATTAAATACCATAACAAGGATTTTCGGAAGGCGGCCAGATAGCCTGTTCCTCCGAGCTATATTATTAAGAAAGGCCAAACTGTTACAACAAAATGTTTTAAAGTTGGTTGCCTTTTTTTTTTTTTTTTTTTTTAGCATGTTCTCTAAGGGATTACTGTTTCATGTCCCTTTTCAGCACTTGAGATCTGAAGAGTCCCTGAAATAGTCTCTGCAGGTAGTATCAAGTTAACCCTTCTGTGTTTCCATTGGGGACCTTCAGCTCTGCAGCATTCCTCCCTTCCCAGGCACCAGAATGTTGCAGGCAGTAGTGGATTTCAAGCACAGGTCTGAGCTGAAAAATGTGTCTATACAAATACATATGGAACAGTCCTGCAAAATTTAAGAAGATGAAATCAAGAGCAGGCTATGCAAATTTAATTAAAGTCCATAGAGATTAACTCTGGAAAGCAGTAAACCTGAATAAAAAAGAGTTAAAAGTTTTATGAAGTTACAAAATGCTATATATGACTTATGGTGTGTTAGCAAACTTTTTTTTTACTGTATACAGTAAAAAAAAAAAAATCACTTCTGGTGCTCAAGAAAGAAAAGATTCTGCAGTTCATTACATGGCTTGTCTGTGTTGGTGCTGCAGGGCTAGAAGAAATAAAAAGAAATAAAATGTAATAAAATCTGTCTCTTATACCAGCAGATCCAAAGCTAAATATGCAAAGGCACAGTTCTTGTTTTGTAAGATTGTACCATTTTTCCACAGCCTTTTCTCAGAGAAAATAACACATTCAAAGTGAGGCACAGAACTTTTACTGAAAAGTTCCCTTTTCAGTATATTTGGGGAGAATCGTTTACTGCTAACAGCAGAAGTGGGAAAAAGCTGACTAATCATCTAACCCTTCCCCAGGCCTCAAACATGCTATACCCAGTGTTGTGCCTCCTGGTGTGCTACACAGGATATGGCATGTCCCAGGGGAGTGGTGGGGACCACGAACCCATCTGCCCACCCTGTCCTCCCACAAGTCATCAGCTGCCATGGCCGTGTCACCCACTTCAGGCACTGTGCCCCTGCCCTACTGGAGAACGTGCAAGGAGATGCCTGTTCAGTTTGAACAAACCACCAAGCTACAAGGATTTTAAAGAACTTACCCAGTTTGGCTAAACCTTCTTGGATTAGCAAAATGGGCTGGAGAATTACCAGAAGTTACTGCCCGTCATCATGTCTGGTGCTTCCTGATGGGGTCAGGAACTCCAGCCACCCTGCCCTGCCCACAGGAATTTCAGCAGTTTCACTTCCACACTGGGCAGAATGCCTGTAAGCAGCAACAAAAAGTAACGGTTTAAAAAAAAAAAAGAAAAAAAAAAAAGGATTAAAAAAGCCCCTATAAAGATTTCATAATTCAGAAGATATTTACCAGCAGAGGCTACACCTGACAGAAAATGGACAGGCTCTGAGGAGGACTTGACGTTCCTGGGCATGGTTGGTAAAGGTGGAGTCCAGGAGGATGCCAAGGTTTGAAGGGGAAAGGAGGACTGCTCATGTTTCATTACAAACCCCTGGAGGGTCCAGCCCCTCTGTCTGTGTGGGAGCCCTGGCTCTGTGGCAGATTTGGGACCTGTCTGACCTCCCTTGCTGGGCCACCCTTTGATCTCTCACAGCCCTGCCCGGTGCTCTCCTGAGGGTCACAGCTTTGAGCCTGCTGCTGCCACCCTCCCCCAAGCCCCATCATGCCCAGGGATGACAGTGTAGCACACTGACTGGTGCCTGAGTGGTATAGCCTGGGGCACGCACATCCCACGCGTGACCTGCCCCGCAGGAGTGACCAGCATCTGATACACAGTTCCCAGCCATGTGAGGAAGCTGGACATGAGGCAGGGGCAGCCATGGTTTGTCTTTGGTCTCACCAGTGTGTTTCTGCACCAGGCTTGACTGCTGTCAGCTTTTTCCCATCCATACAAACCCTGTACATAGGGAAAGTCTTATTAAGAAAGGATTGGCCTGAATGTTGACACATGTTTTGGGGGAGGGGAAGCTGAACTCCTTCAACCACCTCTAGTGCCTCCTTTGCCCCAAAGAGAAGGCCGTTCTCATTCATTTCTTTCACTGCAGTTAATTAGTAAGTCCCAGCCAGCCCGTCCTCTGGAGCTGGTAGTTGCTTTAATCTCTCTGTTGCTAGGGCATGCTGACATGCTCCGCTGGTACCAGTTCCAGCGTGATGTGGGGGATTGTAGAAAGAAAGGGGAAAGGGCTGATCAAACAGAGTCAGATTTAAGGGGGAAAAAAAAAAGAAAAAGAAAAGAAATAAAAGAAAAGAAGCTCTTTTTGATGAGGCTGAGAAGTTTACAATGAGGGAAAGCACACGGTGAATGATAAGGCCTAGAGGAGCTCATTAAATTGAGGCAAGCTGAGCAGACTTATCTTATTTCACTTCCTTTCTCCTGCCACCCCCCACCCCCGTGATGGAGAACTCTTTTATTGAAGTGGGGGAGGGCAGGATCATTTCCTTGAAAAGTGTTTGATAGACACAAATATATACTTGTTTTCCTAGGAGTTTTTGTAAATCAGCCCTTTAAACATCTGTAAAGCAAGCTGGAGCCTCAGCAAAGGGTGTTGCTTGAGACAAGTGTAGGCTACAGGTGAAGGAACTCCCACAGCCCATTACCATTTCCTCCTCTTAGCTCATCCAGCCTCCTAAGAAATAGCAAGATAAATTAAATAGGACACATGGACCTCAGAGATGATAGACATCAAATGTGAGTGCAAATGTGAAATGTTTGCCTTGGAAATGGTTTTGCTTCAGCCTTTACAAAACCAGAGTGAGCATGCGATTTGAAAAGATCCATGTATTGAAACAAAGTGCTGCCTAGCTAAACCTCACACAGTTGTTTTCTTGGGATCTCTGGCATGTGCCTTTCCTCTGACTGTGGCCAGTGCTTGCTGCCTCAGTAGCAGAGAAATCCCACCACTGCATGTCTCAGTGACCGCAGGTATCTTGAAGAGCTAGAGAATGCAGGCTGATAGGGAAGCTTTGTAGAAGGTCTGTGCTCAGCAGAAGAAACCAGGGTAGGGCTTAACCCCTTGCTGGCAAACGTGAACAGTGGCAGAGTGCAGTAATGGACAGTGCAGTGTTTCCTTTGATCTGAAAATTAGCCAGATTGCTTATCAGAGCTCTATTTTGAGAGCCTGCATAAACAGTGGATCACAAAACAGAAGTGAGCACCTGCCCCACGCAGCCTCTTACTCATATTGTCGGGAGATGAGCACGCACTTTCTTGCAGGCTCAGAAAGGGGTGGTGTGACTGCAGCCCTGCTGGCCAGCACAACTCTGGGCACTGTGGCGGGATCAGCAGTGGCAAATGGCATGTTTTCTCTGCAAAACTCCACCAGCCCTACCCGAAATTTTTCACAGGTTCTTGATGGTTTCACTTGATCCTTTTCTCCGTGCGCCCTAAAGGAGGCTGAATTTTTTGAAAACTACCTCATAGTCCTTTTTATAAAGCAATCCATTTTTGCAAATAATATATTAGCCTCCCTTGCCTGGAGGTCCTTCTCCCTACTTTAATTCTTCCCTTTGGCCAAGAATTCCCCTCTTGCTGTGCAGGTTAGGGACGTGGATTACTCATTTGTACTGCAAAGGATAAAGTTAGCTATTTTCAAAGATAAGAACAGCCTTGAAATGTGCAAATATGTTTTTATTAATCTCTCCTCCTACTTTGAGTAGTTTCCCCTCCCTTCCAGCTATAAGAGCACACAGGGATCCTTGCTGCCTAGATGGATTTTACACATGGCAGCTCAGCCTTAGTACAGCTTTGCTTGGTTTAATCTCTTTCAGGTATCAGCCCATCCTTGTGCAGCCTGTTGTAAGACAATATTTTTCTTTTGCTAAAGGATTCCCTCTAAAGAGGGATCAGGTGCTTGGCATCTAGCACATCCCTCACTCTCATTTCTCTGTCCTCCGGTCTTCATATTGCAAATTTTGTCAGCAGGACTGTAGCCAAAGATGTGATAAGACATGGTGGACTGGGATGTCACAGTTGTCTCTTACTTGCCTGGCTGACCCATGCTAGCAAAAAGGCTGGTTTTGCTACTCTAATGTGAATCAGTAAATGCATTCCTCACCTAAGCATAGGTTTAGCTAATGGGACATACTGGTAGGGAAAGACTTTTTAGGGACATTTCATTAACTCTGGTGTGATATGTAAGTGTGTGTGTGGGCACACAAATGGAGCATGCTGCTCCTTCAGTTACCACACTCATCCTCCACTCATTTGGGGTCTCACGCAGAGCAAGCACATGCAAGTTCAATGGGGCTTTGTTTGCTCAATGTGATAAGGATTTGTAAAATAAAGATGGAGAGACAGGCAATTATAGTCTTCTTGTAGTCTCGTGTATTACTCTACAGCACTATCTGGTTTAATGTCACCTAATACTCATTTTGCACCTGATAAATGTGCAGGACAGTGGAAAACTTGTCTGTTGTTTGTGGGATTTAATGCCACTGTACCTATCTTTGCCAGCTTGACAACACATCCCTTTCCCTTCTTTCCAAGCATAACGTTTTTTTCCCTTGTTTCTTGATGAGTAGTCTCCAACAATTACTTATAAAACTGGAACTGTCCCTGTCACAGTCTTGCTTTTTAGATGTGATACGTTATGTGCTGCTGTGTATCATTGTCTTTACATATGGGTCCCACATGATTTATGCATATTGAAGAAGTCAGGCAAGTCAAAACAAGACCCAGTGGATGAAAGTACAACAAATTCAGATCAGAAGGCACATTAAGAGTGGCTGAACAGGGGGATACTGTGCTAATGGTGCAATTTGCCCAGGCTGAGGAGAGGTAATTTTTCTATCATGGAAAATTGTCATGGTAAGGATGGTTAAGAACTCTGTTAGAAGAGGGCAACACAACCATTATGGTTTGCTGCTTCTAGTATTACCCTCTAACAAACCACAAGTATTGTGTAAGTTTCCATATACTGCAGTTTATCAGCAGGGTATTCTGTTACTTGATTTATGATCTAGGTCACTGCTTTGGTTTAGCAGCGCTTAGTAGCAGTGAACACGTCCTGGAGTAGGGTCTAGGAGGTGCCTGGGGTCTGAGGCATAACTAAAACCCATGCAAGGCTGTCTTCTCTCTGACAACTGGCTGACACTGCAAAATGCACAGGAACCCTGAAAACAAAGGCAACAGAGTGGGAAGGAAGGCAACTCACAGCTAGGCAAGGGGCCAGCTTTCTCTGCTTTTTCCTCTGAGTCTCCACTTCTGGAAGTGCCTGTTTGCACGGCCTTACTATCAACTCGTTTTAGCTGTTCATTTTTGATGAATCATAACCAAAGGGAACTGAAGCGCTATCTGAAATTTGCTTCCTCTTGGGCAACAGAGAGGCTGGCTGAACTCCTTCCCCTTTTGGCTGTTTATGCTGCTCTTTTGAAAGAGCACCATTATAGCAGTGCAACTGCTGTATTTACAGCATTATGGTACAGCTTCAGCCTCCTCAGCCAGGGAGATTTTGAGCATCTTTACTGGTGGAAAGAACTTGTGGAAGGTAAGTTAGAATTCACTAGTAATGTCATCACACTTAAATCATGCCTGCCCAGAAACTCTAAGTTTTTCATACCTATGAAAATAAAAACATGTTCCCCGCTTCAACAGCCTAGTCTGCTATGCCTTCAAGCTTGGCAGGCCAGGTCAGGGAAGTCAGTAAAAATAAATACCCAAATGAGAAAAGATGATTTTCTAATGACTAGCTGAGATGAACCTGAAGAATACTTCTGTCTGTAAACATTTCCAGCACTTGGGACTATGTAAAGTTCAGAACTGGCTTAGAAGATTTTGTCATTTACACCCATCACTTATGGTAAGGATGGGACGTTAAACAAAAACTGACCAGCAGAGACTGAATGTTCCCAAGAGCCTAAAGGTTGGTAAGAAATGGAAACAAAGATCAGGCTTCTGGTCTTTCTTAGACCAAGAAAAACATTAGCAATTCCATTCAATCCATTTACCCAGTAACTAAAGGCAATAATTTTGGTCCTTGGGCAAGGGATAAGTTTTAGTCATGTAAAAAGCACCTTGCAGAAAACAGCAACAAGCATCAGCTATCCGAAAACCAGAGAGTTCATAGGAGGTGTAACAGCGGAGAAATCATCAGCTCTTCTTTGATCTCAGCCTCAGGGAAATGAGCATGTAGAAACCGGGCTAGATATATGACAACAAAATCACAAAGGTCAAGCAGCAAAATGGGAGTCAATGAGAAAGAGACTTTAAAATTGCAAGTAGTTTTTCCATCACTATTTTGGCAGCAAGAGGAAGATGTAGGCAACTGAAAACGTACTGCCCAGTTGAGAAGAATGGTTCCAGATCGTTCATGGCTAGAGTCCCAGGGTGCTTCATACTTTTTTTGTATTTGTTATCACTTCAGACAAATATTACAATCAATGTCAATGACACAGGAGGGTGAGATCACAAAACTAGAACAAAGACTAGATCAGAAGATCCTTCAGATAGTGTTGAAGTCAGTTGGGCCAGATGAATTTCATCCCTGGGTAGTTGCTACAGCCAATTATTTAACTGCAAAAGCTCTAGGTGTAACCCTGCCCAGCTCATGGGATGTTATGGAGCCCAGAGATCATATTTGGAAGCCTGGAAAAGTGCAGACGTAGTTCCGGTCTTTAAAAGGCAAAAAAGGAGGAGCCAGGGATTACAGATTGTTCAGTCTAACTTCAATTCCCGGAAAAATACTGGAACAAACAATCAAACTTTGGTAAGCACCTAAAACAAAACAAAGAGATGAATAATGGCCAGCATGGATTTGTCAAAAACAAATTGTATACAATGGGTCAAATTTCCTTTCTTGAGAGAATAAAAAAACCCTAGTTGATAAGGGAGAAGCAATAGTATTCCTATGTTTTGACGGTGGTGAGGCTTTCATCACAGAGTAACATGATACTCCAAAGTAATTAAGGAAACATGTGGTAGATGGAGCTTGTCTGAGATGATGGGATGCTGATTGGAAAACTGCACAGAGAGATTAGTTATTAGTTATACTTTAAAAATGGAAAGATGGATCAAAGAAGAGTTGCTTGGGAGTCTATACCAGGTCAGTCTGATTTAAGGGGATTATGTGTGTGGTGTGTGGTCAGTCTCTTCGCGAACGAAGAACCGGGGAAGGTCTTTCCACCTTCCAGCCTGCGCATTGGATTTTTTAGGTGAGACACAGTGTGCGCGGAACTGAGCCACCCTTTAATCCTGAGGTTCATCTGCCGGGGCCAAGCACGCTTGGACGGTGGCAGCGAGGTCCTCAGGACGTAGATGGATTGCCTTACGGGCTAACGAGCTCCATCTGCCCGGGGAGGGGCCCCGACTGGGAATCGAACCCGGGTCTCTGCAGTGACAGTGCAGTGTGTTTTCCTCTACACCACCGGGGGCTCCCTAAGGGGATTATGAGCAGCTTGGACAATGGAACAGAGAATATTACATTCTTGGCTACCACAGATCTGGAAAGGTACTGTGGGTAATCTGAAATATAAAGCTACAATTAAAAAGTATTTAGACAAATGGCCTTAAAAACAGGATTAATTTCAGTAACAACAGTTCTCAGTTTCTATACATGGGCATAACCTGGTATAATTAATTCTGTTTATAGAGGGTACTGAATTTTTGTTCAAGTAGCAATTCTGTATAAAACGATCTGAGAGATATTCCAGGTCACAGTCCAAATATGAGTTAATTCCTAATGAAAAAAGGACAAATGCTTTATTAAAATATGTGCATGGAGGGTGTACTCCATAGATAATCATCGTGCTCAGTTCTTTGTGAGGCTGCAATTGGAGCGAGATGTCCAGCTGTGGGTGCTGTCCTCAAGGCAAGGTCCAGAGAACAACTGGGGGATAACTAGAAGTCTTGGAAAACAAAGCTAGGGGGGAAGAATGAACAAACTTCTTCAAGTCTAGAGAAGACTGGGAGAAGATAGAGTTACCACTATCAAGTATGTGAAAGGTGGCTGAGAAGAAATGGGAATAAATTGTTCTCCATATAGATGATGGATAGGACAAATAATGAGCTTAAAGTGCAGAAAAGGAGACTGAGGCTGGGTGTTAGAATACAGCAAACAGTGAGGATAATTACATAGAGAAGTATCTGAGGAGGGTGTGGAATCACCAACCTGCTTTTAGGAAGAGGTTAGAAAGCATTTGCCGAGTGTGACATAAGTATAATGATTCTGCCTTGGGACATGAGTCTGGACTAAGTTACCTGCTGAGATTCCTCCCAGCCATAGAAATCTCTGATTCTCTCCTGGAGGAAGCAAGGCTGGTGTTGTGAAGCACTGTGACTGCTCCACATTTGTGGTGTGCAGTGCTCTCATTGGTGAGTGAGAGCCAGGAGCAGTCCCGCAGGAGCTGAGTGCACTGCTTTCTGGTTCCAAGGAAAAAGGCTGCAGTGAGAGGTGAAGTCACCAAAGACTCAGGTGTCCTTGGATTGTGAGAATATAGTCCTGCATGTTTTATCTCGCATTTACCTGCATGTCTCTGGTCCTTACATGGTGATGATATGTGACACTAACCTTGCTTGATCAGTGTGAAACAGTCTGTTAAGCTGAAAGTCTGTCACTCTGACTGTTCCTAGGATTGCACGCCAGTCGCAGCCTCCTGTATAGCCAAGCAGAGCTGGCTGTCCTGCTCCATATAATTCAAGACTACTTGCTTCCATTTTGGTGGGAACCAGAGGCCAGTTCAGCCTGCAGCCCTGGCACCACTTACACAGGCTAGCACTAATAGCCCTAAAGCTGCCACACTGTCAGATGCTGGGGAACAGAAATGTGAGAAATTGTTTTTTATCTGGAGTCCCTGCAGGCCATTAGGGACACAGCTTGCTAAAGATTATTTTATGCAAGCACTTAACAGAAGTTTGTGTTTCTCTAGGAATTCAGTGGAAGGTAAGTGGAAAAGCGTAAAAGCAGGAAGAACATTTTTTTTTTAGTTTCCAAAGACAGCTTTTACAAATGTTAGTATATAAATAGAAAAAAAAGAATGCTTATTTTAAAGAGGTATCTAACCCGAAGTCCCTTGAAAAAAATAGTAGAAAGCAAACATGGAAGTCCTTCAACTCTGTGTCATAATTTACAGCAGGTTTCCAATTGTGAAATCTCTCAGAGATGTGGGACAGCTGTTACGGTGAGGAAAATAAAACAAAAACAGATATTGGGATGGGAAATGCAGAGAAGATGAAATGACACTGTGTTGTAATCCTTAGGGGAAATCTCTTTATGGCTTTCCAAAATACTGTGCTGGTGAGCAATTAGGAACCCAGATGAGCTATATAAACAGAGCCACTAGAGGTCTGTAACTGTTCCCATGTGGTTTCCACGGAGACCGTCACTCTTAAGAGCAGCTTTGGGGAGGGGACTACTTCTGCCCACCATATTCTAAATGATCTCTTTACTATTCTGTCCAGAGCTATTTGTGTAAGAAATGCACAAAAATTGAGGTTTTTCAATGCTTGTTCCTGTTCCTATGGCAGTAGATCAAAGGCAATAATAATACAGATTTAATTAATTCAGGAGAAGGAATTCCCACTTGCAGCGGTCTTAACCCAGCAGTGGAGGGAAGTTGTCAATCATAAGGGCAAAGGTGCTAAAACTGGCATGGATTTGTGAATTGTTGGGGGTTTTTTTGTTGAGTTTTGGTTTGTTTTTTTTGTTTGGTTGGGTTTTTTGTTGTTTGTTTTGTTTTGTTTTTTCCACACTAAGGCATTCAGGAGGGGAATGAAAAAATAAATGTCACCTGAGCTTCAGAAAAAGTAGGGCTTCTTATATAATCAGCAATTTATGACTGTATGTGAACCATCCAGCTTCAGGAAATCTGGACAACACTAGGCCTATAGTCTTGTCAAAAGAAGCCTCTCTGAGGGAATCGTATTTCCCCATCCAGGTCAAGTTTGGAGAACATCCCTGTCAGCCTTACTCTGAGTGCCCATCCTCACATCAAAGACCAGCAGCATCCGCAAAGGAGGGAGGGAAAAACCTGCAAAAGCTGGGGAGGATCTCATCTCCACCTGCAGCCATCCAACTTTGTGTAAATAACAGGAGCGGAGGGGATGAAATAATTGGGAAGAACCAAGAATTACTGACTCAGGCACCAAGGAATGCGGACAAAAATCCTTGCACAGAGCTAACATCACAAAAATTAAGAAAGGCACAGAGCAGGGGCAGGCCGTCAAGGTACTTGGGTTTTCTAGAATGCCTTAAAGAGGAGAAGGAAAGAAGAGAGAGGAAGTTTGTTAATTTTCTTGAGCTAGAAAGTACTATGATATTAATCTGATGCAAATCTTCAATGGAAGGTCTTAAGGAGACCAGCAGAGAATGGAAAAGTAGAAAGAATGACTACTTACCCATCAAAAATATATTGTATGAGTGGGAATGGTTTAGGAGAAAGGACCACATAGGAAGGAAAATATTAAAGAATTCTGTTGATGTAAAATGAATTAATTTCTTCAAATAATGTCTTTTTTTTCTCAAATAAATGTTCTAAAATAATGTTTAACTTATACCTGTGACAAAGCTCCTATTGCCTTCTCCTTAAATAATTGCAAAATATCAAAGGCAAAATTAGTTTAAGAATCTGTTACCCTTTTATCCTATATGCCCTCAGTTTCCTTTTCGTCTGCAGCTTACCTAACCTGGCATGAGTTTCTTTTTCAGCATGGGGGGAAGTGACCCACATGATCCTTCGCGTGATTTCTGCAAGGGTGCTCCCAACAGATAGCACTGAGACAGCACCAGAGCTCTGCTGAAGCTGATTTTTTAGAAAACCTGTGGCCTGTACGTAGTTTGATGTAAGGCACCAAATACATTGAGGGTAGAATCTGCCTACCTAAAATTGCAACAAGGACAATTTTGTCTTGAGCAAAATGGGGATACAAGACTCATATCCAACTAGGGCAAGCTGGTAATTTGTCTACCACTCTGTGAAACAGGCATTAATTAGAAAAATCAGATAAATAAGGACTCACTTAAATCCAATGGCCTGGTCTGCTGCAGGCGTATTTGCAGAAGTTCACTGCACAAAATTATTTAGAAATTGTTTCCAACTTGCAGCCTGTCTCATCTTTGAACTGCAGCTTACACCATCCCAATGGCACAAAACTTTAAGGCTCTGACACGCAAGAAAGGATCTTTACAGTGCAACATCTTACAGCCAATCTTGTGGCTTTTAGCTGGAATCATGCATGCGATTCCCAGCACCGCATGTGGTAAACCGTGCCTACACAGACACCTCTGTGTGTCCTTTCATTCAGACACACCACCTGTGCCCACACTGGGGCTCACACCAACCCTTGTGCATGTGTGCGTGGTTTCTCATCATATATGTTTTCACTGAAAGAGTAAGGTGAGGAAGAATTGGCCTTTTCATTTCTAGGAACGCCCTGAACAATTATGTTGTATATGGATCTGGAAAAAGGAATTACTGCCATTTGGAGAATTTAGGTGCTCTGAAGAGAATGACCTCTTCATGCTGGCATAATTTAATTTATCTATTTACCGGATATTGCCCCATTAAACTGTTTGCAGCATGGCCAAGGGTGGGCTATATAAGGTCTAATTGCACTCCCTTATGAAACTTAGTAGAAAAACCATTGACACTTTTCAACTTTTTTTTTTTGAGGTTTAGCACATATCATATGTCCTTTCATTTCCTTGGGAGTTATGTTTTTCATGGTCTTTTGCAGAGTTCAGTCCCTTTAGTAAGACATCACAGGAGCTTTCTCATAACTTACTGGGTTAAACCTGACAAATGGTCAATCTGGTGTTCCCTAAAGCACTACCTTGGGCTGCAGGGGTTGGCAGAAGACATGTCAAAGGCCCAGATCATACTAGTCACTGGGTCATACCAGTCAGTGGGTCACAGTGAGCCAGTGTGCATGAAAGAACAGCACAACAGCTGCAATCAGGTAGGATCTGTATGCTGTAACAAAGGGAAATGGGGCAAGTCTCAGTCTCAAGACATTTCCAGAAGGAGGTGAGGTGATGCCTGCTGATGACATTGCTTTTGATATAAAAGATCTTAAAAAAGCATTATTTTTTATATTTTATAGCCAGCAGGTTCTTTTGGCACAGAGGCCCCCTTATCACAGTTCAGACGTTATTGCAGTTTGCCACTACAGTTCTAGGGAGAGTCCTTGGGCTATTTGCTTCATAGCCGGAGTTTGGAGCCACAGTATTTACTGTAACCTGAGCTTTAAAGGTTTTGCATGTTGTTAAGAAAGCAAGCTGCAGCCTGCCCTCTTCCCCCACCCTTTCTCCAGGGTGGCTAAAGTACTGAAAATGTGCACACTGCCTTTTTATCTGGCTTCACAAAAACATATCTGCAGTAGTGTATTTTTTATGTTACTAACAAGTGAAAAGAATATGTGAAGCCTATGAAAGTATGCAAAAACTTATGCTAGTTCTGTGTTTAATGAGAGTGAGATATGAAGCTGCCACACCACACTGAAGCTGCAAAGTCCTGGCTCTCTGAGCCAGCCTTTAAGAAGGCTGAAGAGTGTTTGCCTCCTCTGCGTCATTTGTCTTGTCAGGAATGTGCTAAAAACAAATATCTGAATACTGGTAGTGTTGCCTGGGGTAGGCCCAGTCCCCACGTGAATGAGATTAACACACTCTGCTTTTTGTGGTCCCTGATAATGTGGAACTGTCTATTATGGATGACTTGGATTTTTCTCAGGGACATCACTGGGAAAAACAAGCTGATACCTACACTGTGAACTTCGATAGATTAAAACATCAGGGATTCTTTTGATTTACCTTAGATTTGAATTTTCTGGGGAGGAAGAGTATAAAGGGTCCTGATATAATTTTATATTTAATGCGTAAGTGCAGTCTTCCAATAAGTATTTTTCCCTGTAAGATAAAGATCGACTCTCAGGTAGATCTTCAATTTACAATGTCTTTTCATGAAATCAGTGTTTTTCGTCTGCCCTTACCATCTTCCTTTGCAATCCCAGAAAATGAAGACTGGTACATTCCTGAATGCTACTCTAAAATAATCATCCAGCAACAGTTAACTTCTACCTCAGATGCGTTAATGAACCCCTTGAAACCACCAGTGCAACGCAGTAGTGCTTATGAGAACAACATTCAGCCATGTGTCCATGTTTCAGATACTGGGTTGCTTTTGAAGCAGGCAAGTTTCCAAAGCTGGGATAGCATTCCTGTTACCACTTTCCCATGCCAGCTGTCTCAAGGAGCTGTTACAAGAGGTGGTAATTAGGTGCTCGAGAACCACGTTTGGTCTCTCCTTCCCCTTGCCGTGCCCCAGGCATCTCTCCCAATGAGGAAAATACTAGTAGAGTATTAGGACATCTCGGTGCTTCTGTATGTGGACTCCTGTTTTCTTGACCAATTCTCTTGTAGCTTGCTCTGCTGATTCCCAGGTCCCAGTGCACTGTGGTTATGGCTAAATATACAAAATAAAGGTGTAGAAATGAGTGGCTACATCCCAAAAGCATATGACTGGACATTTTGTTTCACAAGGCTGATGAGACAATCTGAATCATACTGTTCCTCCCACACAGAAATCCCCTTCTGCTATAGTTATGCCTTGCATACCTAATAGCTTAGTAATAGGCATAAAACAACTTCTCTGCAAAGCTGGGGAAAACCTTATATCCCAAGTGGCCAAATGCCACCCTCTTCAGCTTTGGTCTAATACTGACATCTCAGATATTGACACTGTGATAATCATTATGACAAGTGCCAGTGGAAAATGACTGGATGCAAAAAGTACAGTTAGACAGCCAAGAATAACTGGAATGTTCTCTTAATATTATGGTTACTCCACATGCTTTCACTCTCCTTGCTGGGAGAGTGGCAGCAGCATAACAAAAGCAGAGGAGCTTGTGGGATTATTCAAAACTCCCTGCTGCTCCCTATGGGCCTTAATCAGAGGGACTGGAGATGGAACCATCTCCATCTCTACTGTGGCTCATGCCTGACATTCACATCTATCTTCACAGGTGAGTGAAGTCTTTCTGAAGCTGCCCAGGCACTGGGAAGGCTCAGAGTCCTCATGGCCCTGCCGTGGGTTCAAGGCATGAAAAACAACCATCATTTTGTTTACCGCTCGACGGAGGCTTTCTGGAGTCCACATGCCATCGGTCACATGTGAAACCCAGGCATGGGTCATCACTTCAGGCAAATGCCTGGAAGGGAGAAGGGCAGAGAGAAGACTAAGTCAGTGATATCTGATGAGTAGGTGGCCAGGAGCTGTCAACCACTTTATCCATGACTTGTATGCATATATTACAGTACACAGCAGAGGTTTCAGTTGCTGATCAGCAGTGTCATATGGGATAAAGAAGAAAATTTTGGCAGCATATGGGAGAGATTCAGGCTGCGAGGAGGTGCAAAGGAGGAAGATCTTTTGTGTGCAAGCTATTACAGTGGGAAACTGCCACCCTTTCTCTTGGGTGTCTGGGAATACAGGGGCTGTGAGTCCTGTAGTTCAAGTTTACAAGTTTAAATCAGTGAATTCAGGGCATTTTCATATGACAAGTCTAGCCCAGCAACTTCCAGGATGCTTTAACTGGGCCCAAAGTACTCCTGCAGAACAGGAGGAGTATTTCCAACAGCTCCTTGAAGGCAGGTAAAGAAGTGAGGTTGGTGTGGCTACAGCCTCAGGTACTGAACATGCTGGGGCTTCACGGGGACTGGTGGGAAAGGTGGCTGGTGGGGACACTGGACACGTTTGTTCAGACTTTGTGAATTTGCTTTCCCTTTCTCCTGGCACTGGCTCCGTCCTGCCATTGCCATCCTGGCCCGCTCTCCCCAAGGCACGGGCCTTGCTGCCAGCCCATCCCCATCCTGCCCTGAGAGCACCTGTCTGGCACCCAGCTCCCCAGTGCCCACCACTCCAGGCAGCATCCCCAGCCAGCTGCATCATTTGTTTTGGAGGCCTGCACTAACTCCCTCCGCCCTTATGCCCCTCCATTTACAGAATTGTAGCCACTTCCAGCTTGTGATAGAGTGGCCGCCAGGTGACCCTGGCTTAGTGTAAATATTTTGCTTTCGCTGGAAGGAAATGTGACATACATTTGGGGTAGAAGCTATCCAGAGGCTGCAGCCTTGGGAGCCAAACTGCTGGGAAGCCCCTCCCACAATGGTCTCAAGGTACCAGCACTGTCAAACATGTAAGACAGAAGGATCATGCACTCTCAAGGGGTCAAAGAGATTTGCTTCTCAGCGACAGAACAAGTATAATTGAGGGTCAGCGTGAGGGTCGTGCACAACCCAGCAGTGAGGAGTGAAGGTGCCCATTTTGCCCAAGCACGGCAGAGCACGGCACAGCATGGCTCACCTGCCCTGTCACACCTCCTCATGGGCAGCTGAGCACTGGCATGAAAGAAGGTCATGGTGGAGAGATACAAGCATATGCGCTTTCCAAACATCCATGTGAGTTCGGAGCAAAGATGCCATCAGAAAAAATCGCTACGTGATTATTTTTATTTCCTAAACTAGGTGGCTGTGCAAGCAGCCATGGGTAAGGTGGCTGGTCCCAGTCTCCTGTTAATGGGCTTTGCGCTGGGCAGAGCACAGGCCAGTTTAAGGCCTGGATGGGTTTTAAAAACTGCCTTCAGCTGAGGGTTTTTTTTTGATGTTGGTGACACTTGTGATCACTTGACTCAGTCTGCCTGGCTGTAGCCATGTTTAAAAAGGAATAGTAAATACGCTGCTTGAAGGCATACTGTACCAAGTAGCTAGTGTCACATTTTACATCCGATAAATATTAATTAGTGGCATTTCAAAGTACACAAGGTGTTGGGATCTCATGTGTTGGCTGGAGAGAAATAGATCTTTCAGATTTAACCATAATCTTGCTGAATTATGCATTTTACTTGGCATGGCTGGTTACTCTGGAGTGGTGTCTGCTCATTTGGCATCCCTCACTGGCATACCAAGGTGCCAACTTCCCGCAGGACAGCCCAGCAGCCTACCTAGGGAATCAAAGAGCCAGATTATCCAGAAAGGGCAAGCTGCACCAAGTCAAGGATTTGTTTTTTGGTAACTATCCAGAAATTAAGGCTCTCACTTGTTGAGGTTTTAGGCCATGCCTAGGCCCCATCCTGATCAACTGCTGTGAGCTTAATTATCAGTTTTTGTTTCTCCAGACAGTCAAATTTGTTATGGAGAAAATGCATGTGTGCTGGATTCACTTGTGAAAGGCTTGACAGTAGATAATTTAAAATCAAATTACAGACTGCCATTAAACCAAAAGCAGAAAGTTCCCTTTTCACAGGACAGTGCTTCTCATACACTAAAATAAAAGCTGAAAACAACTGCACAGTAATGCTCAGCCAGTCCACAAAACCGTAGGCAGGCACATTGACTTTTCAGGAAGATCCCCACTGAATGTTAAACAAACCCTGCCATTCCTAGCACTACTGCCTGAAATCAGTGCTTCACTCCCCGCTACGTGCAGAGACATTTAAACAGCTCTTTCAGCAACCGCTGACATCATCATACTGAATCCTGCCTGGGAGACCTCAGAAATGAGTCACAGAGAGGGGAATTAACCTCTCCTCAGAGCTGTCAGTGGATTAGCCAAGAAGCAGTGGAGAAGGAAGGAAATGAAATAAAAATTTTCAGAATTGGAAATTTTCATTGGGTCATTTCATATTTAGAAATGCACACATACACATACATATACATACATATACGCATACATGTACATATATATACATGCAGACCCTCTACAGCCAAAGGAAGCAACAGTAAGTTGTTGCAACTGAAGCATGTGCCACACAATCCTAAGCAGGACGTTCTGTTCATAGTAGAACATAATGTAGCTCATGGAAGCTCAAGGATGAAGCAATAAAAGTTGTGTACTAGCCAGTTCAAGGTTACACAAAAACATTAAGCTCCCTCTTGTTTAGAAGACACTGAAATGTGATACATGAACACAAAAGAAGAAATGTCTTTAAATTCTGAAAAGAATAGCTGTTTTATTCTCTAGGGGTCTATGGGATCTTCCACTCTGAGGAAAACAAAAGACCTCCATTTTCTTGACCAGAAGGAGGGATTAATTTTAAATGGAAGCAGTATGCATGTGATTTTCGTCATATGGTAAATTAACTGTAGGCTAGCAGGCCTATGGGCTACTCACTGTTTCTGTTCAATATTCAGAGTTGTGCTGTGGCAGTAAGCAGCGAGGCTGTGGGAAGTTATGGAGAGCCCACACACCTTAGCATGGGTCAGGCTGCTCTTATGTGTCTGCATTCAGACTTATAACTGAAAGTCAGGGCAAAGCTCTTGCCTCAGGACACAAGTTGACGTCCTGACTCCTTGAAATTGCCACCAGCAGCAGGTTGGCCACTGCCAGTGCCCTGCCAGGCACTTCCATGCTTGTCTGAACCACCTCACATAGGGGAGTTACGGAGAGAGATTTTTGGCTGCCACAGCCTTTGGGTATGCTCTGTTATGTAGCGCCCGTGCTATGAGCTCCTGCTTCTCCCTAGAGCAGCCAGAAGGAAGGAGTTCTGGCATCACAGGGCTGAGACACAGTCTGTTCTGGGCCAGCAAGGTGCCACTATGGATACAAAATGCTGGGAAAAGGCAAAGAAGCTCACAGCCATTACAGACAGGTAACTCCCTGCCCAGACGATGACAGACCTGTCTCCCATCAGACTCTCTGTTTAACAACAGATTAACCAAATTCTTTTTAGCTTTTCTTGTGCTGAAAGGATGTTGCCCAAAGCAGCTGAAAGGACAGCCCACAAATCCAATACAAGCAGCTCTTTTTGATCTGTTTTTCCTTTGACATTGCCTGGGGTACCCTCCCACCATCACCCTGCAATGTAAATTCACTTTTTAATGCGGTTGGCTTGGATTTGGGAGGAAGGTAAAGTGCCAGCCACCGAAAAGGACAGCCAGAAGAGCTGCCACCTAAAAGACCAGCTGGCAACAAAGTGATTAAACCTGACAAAAAAGGAGTTGAGAGTAGTTGTATTGTTTTGGGGGTGGTGGAGCTGCAGGGAGGGGTAGTGTTGGTACAAACAAAGAGCTCTGTACTCAGTGAAAACAGCTAATTCAGCCAAGCACCAAAACTGGTGCCAGTTCTAGATAAAATTTGGTACTCCTCTTGCGGTTTTCATCCAGGCTTGTCCCAGTCAGCACCAGGAACTGCCGACGGGTGCACCTCATCAATAAAAACAGGCTAGAAGAGACTTGTGATATATTTCCTACGTGGTTGCCTCAAACAAGGATATATCTCACACCCAGAGTCCAACTTATATCTTGGTATCTTGGTATCTACACTGTCCTAAATGGGAGCTGGGGAAGCCATCAGCGTGAGCAGCAGGAGGAAACCTGCTCTTCATTCAGAAGTGTTTGGTTTTAGCTTTGAAAATTATAGATTGGGAAGGGGGCGGGGGGTGGCATCCTGTGAATTGCAGTTCTGGCTGCAGCTTTCAGTGGTCACAGCCATCTCTATATAAGTACCTGTGATGAAGCACCTGGTTAATTTTCTAAGCACAAAGCTCTCCCATACTGAGATGTGTACTTCAAGAAGAGGAGAAACAGATAAATGTGGCATGTATTTCTGAACTAGAAAACATGAGAAGTTATGCACAACAAGGAAGCACAGCACAAATGCTGAGAGGTAGCTGAGAGGGCTCTTTCCTTTCAATCTGTCCATCAACAGAAGAGATGCTTGAAGACTGCACCCATCCTGGAACCGTAATTTTCTTTTTCAGAGTAACAAGCAATTAGGTTTTAGCCTGTTGCCTGCAGGGAAATGGTTTTGTAATGGAAGGAGCACTCTGAACGAAATCAACAAACAGGAGAATGGCTGTGTTTGTTTTTCCATGTACTGGAGGTGAAGGTGCAACCACGCTGGGGTTTCTTTCACATCCTCTTCACTTGACACAGGGCAGGGGACAGACACAGACACATGCAGAGCTGCACATCTACGTGGAGGGAGCATGTAACTGTAATAACAAAACCTTTGGTCTCTGCTTTTGCCCCTCCCCTTCTCCTCCCCCCTCCCTCAGTATGTGCCATGCCCTTCCTGTTAGTGGAGTGGGAGATGTGGGGCTCCTGGCATGCCTGATGCTCCCCCTCAGGCTGTACTTGCATGTTTTAAGCCAGCACTTTCCACCAACATGGGAGCTGCCTCAGTGTCTCCCTGCCTCCAGCTACTTGCTGCTGTTCCTCGTCTCTTGTGCAATCACACCGAAGTGGGCTGGTGAGTGCAGCTGGTCTGCAACCAACCAAGGCCTACCAAAAGGATGCTTTTTTTTGAACCCACCACTGTTCCCCACTCCAGTTTACTCTCTTACACTAGAAATGAACCTCATGTGCTTTTTTGGCAGTGACATAGACTTATGCAGACAGGTGTTCACGGCCCCCTGGCCTGGGGCAAGGGATGACTTGGGTGGGCCAGGGCCATGCTGGCCCCAGGGCATCCCTACCTGCCTGTGTGGGTGCTGGGAGAAGAGAGTGGCAAGCAAGCTAAACTAATCAACCAGAAGCAGTGATGCTGGTGAAGTATTAAGTTTAAATGCATACATGTACTCATAGAAATGCACTTTACCACAGCTAATTTTGCAAAGGGCAGGTATTTTTGCTTATTGATTGTGAATCCAGAACTACCAGTATAGTTCTGTCCGTGCTACATGTGTTTTGTTGAAGGATGTGTGCCCAGCACAAGCACAGACTCAGCATTAATTTGAAAAAAGAGACTTATCTAGCCAGACAGAGACATTCTTTCCTCCCTTCAGCTGCATTCCAAAGACAGACATTATTTGGAAGTATCTTGTGTGTTTAGTCAGTGCACAGGGAGCATTTGCAAATGCAAAGGCAGCAGTGAGTATATGCTTTAATTTTTATATAGACCATTCCCCTTATCCATATATTCCTAGCATTTAAACCATTATCTCAAAGGCAGGCCTACAGCTGGAATAAATACTTTAAGATAACTAGCTCTCTCCATGTCTTGGCCACTGGATGCCCATATGGGCTTATGTTTTTAATGTGTGTTTCCTGTTGGCCCTCTTTGCTCTTAGCAGATAGAGAGTGAGGTATTTCTCTGAGTGTTCCTGTATGTGCTAGGACAGGTACTCTTGTGCCTATACAAGTACTTGTAAGCAGATGCAGATATAGATGTGCCCATACAGACCCACATTACTAGTCACGTTTACATCTGTCTATATACATGCCTATCCTGCCCTGCAATCAACATATACACAAGTTTGCTGCAACAAGCCAATTGTTTTATTTCTCTCCTGAATTGCCAAATGCTGCAAGCCGCAGGCTAGCTATTGTGGTTACCCTGATTCCCAGGTTTCTTCTGCAGTTGGCGAGTAAGCAGCACTGCAAGTTTCCTAACAACTGGGATGAAGTTTTGTGTAAATCACCTTCTAGGCGTTAGACTTTTCCCAGCAAAAGAGGGGGGCGGGTGTTTGGAGGAGGGAGAGTTGCTCTCTTTGATGTGGGGATTAGTTCACATGTCAGCGCTATCCCCCTTTTTTTAATATGCTGTGATTTATAGAAGGGCGGCTATGAGAGATAGCCAAGGGGACACCCACGTGGGACAGACACCACCTCCCAGAAAATACCTACAACTAAAGCAGCTGGCATCAACAGAAAGACTCCAATTGCAAAAAAATTAAAGCACCGTAAAAAAGCCCTGCTTTGCCTAACAAATGCTTTTTAAAAATTAGGATATGCTTTAATGCTTATTAAGCAGAAACTGGTTTTTCCCAGCAGCAGAGGGGGACTCTTTCTGCACACATAATAATAAAGAAATTATTAACATTTTTTCCTTTAAAAAAAAAAAAAAGTTTGTTTTGTATTTTCCCTTTAGAGCACACATCACTAGTGAGAACGAGTGTGGCTCCAAAAATGATTATGCTCACTTGAAATATATTTAGCAGTGCAACTGCTCCATTCAGAGTTTCCACGTTCTCCTGCATGAATATTTTATCAGTGCTTTAGAAAAACTTCACTTTTTGGTTGAAAGTTATGTGGTTGTTCTGCAATGCAATCTTACGTCTGTTAGTGTTGAAGGAAACTTTCCTGATGCTTTCATGGGAACTGGATAAGGCTCTGACTTATTAGGCTAGAAGCCATATTCAGAGTAGCTTTGCTTTAGCATATCTGAATTATTTAGGCTTACCGCTTTGTGGAGTGGATGGATGAGGGGCTGGCAAAGGAGACTGATAGATACAGTAAGAAAGATTTAAGTAGCTTTATAGTCCATATTAGTATTTTTTCAAAATTTTATCTGTTTTGTCCCTTTTCTAGTATTTTTATTTTTATAGTTATCTTTGAATGAAACTTTCAGACATTCTAGCAAAGCAAAATTTTTTTTAAATTTAATTTTATTTAATTAAAAACCAAAGTTTAATTTCCAGACAGACCAGCTCTTTGAGCTGATTCCCTGTCTGGCTGCTCTTGTGTTGAAGGCAGGGGGGGTGACAAGGCTGTGGCAAGCCAGACTTCAGATTGAGTTGCTATAAAACTCTAGCCCAAATAAGCAGTTTTATCATGTTGTTATCACAGAGGTTAACATGGGGTCTTTCTCGGGTATTTCTTTTAACTCCTCTCCCATCCAGATACCTGAGGTCTGCATTCACCTTTGATGCTGTGTTACGTGCGGTCCTTCTAGCACATCAGAGGCATCTCAGTGACTGCCTGGGCACCTTACCTTGAGGGACAGACAAAAGCCAAACCACTTCTTTGCTGCTATGTTTCCAATGGCCTCCCGTGATTCCCCCCACTGTTCTTTTAAGCATAAAGAGGTTATTGTGTCACCCCCCAGCAACCCATAAACGCCACTGACAACCAAAGCGTGACACACGACGGGACGCGCCCCACACAAGTAGGCTTTGTACCCAGGGCAGTGCAGTAGAGTGGCCACGTTCAAGTGTGGCCTCACAGTGTGACTTCTCCCACCCCAGCCGGGGCTGCTCCATGTGCTCTGACCCAAATGCAAATTGAACTACCTAAACCCACAGTGAAAGCACAGACAAAAGCTCTTCTGGCATCTCCCCAAGTCAAGTGGTGCCCTGGCCCAGGACTCCTCCGAGGGTGTGTTGTGGCAGCACGGTAGCACAAATGGGCCTGGCTCCGCAGAGCATGGCAGAGAGGCATGTAGGTTTGCCTCTCAGGTGGCTGTGCATGCACTGCCTTGGCTTGCTGCTGCTCTTTTGTGCCACCGAAAAGTGATAAATATAACACTTCTCAGAAACATGCACAGAGTAACGTGTTTGGTGCACATGCAGCCTCTCCCCCCAAACAGGTAACAGTATAGTAACTCAGAGGGATGCTCCCTTTCAGCCTAGACTGATGCAGGGTTGGGAAGGTATGTGGGGAGAGACAGGTGACTTGGTGGACTGGAAATGATAACCCTTTCCGCAGCCTGGGAAACACACCACATGTGTTTCTGGCAAAGAAGAGTATTTAAGAGACATAGCACATGGTGCACTACTTATTCTTCTTCACAGATGGCTCACTGGGGCCAAAAATCAAAACCATTTCCTAATTATTTGTTCAAATTGTCAAAATATTTGACAAAATGAACGTGAAGGAGTATCTTGAAGACAATACTTTATAGAAAGAAAGACAATTTGGAGATCAATTTGCACCCCCATTTCACTGCACTTTCCAAAAATGGAATATCCTCCACGCTGGTCTCCTGGCTGTCATGTGGCAGGGTGGGCAACGGCAGCTGATCACAGGTACAGACATCACTGACTTGAATTCTCACACGTTACCATTTGGGTGCTCATGTCTGTCTCCATTCTCAGTGGTAGCTTGAATCTCTCCTGAAGGTTTAAATAAGTTTTTCCTTTAAGTAAACAGAGAGCACTGGCTGATTAAACCCCAGTATTTATGCACCTATTTTGCTAATGCTTGTCAGTGAGAAAAGTAACTCCCATATTGTTCAGATATGCTCTCATCTGGGGAAAGCAGGATTTCTCAACTGCTGTTTGTATTGAGTTGGGAATATACAATTTAAGCAAAGCTTGTTAAATGACATATATACTAAAGAGTTAGACAAGTCATTTTTCAGTAGTTACATTTGAGTATAGTTGAGATTAGATTTTATGATTTTGGTAGTTTACAGTTAAGAATTAAAGAATGTAACATAATGTAAAGCAATAATCAAGCAGCCAGTCAGTCAAGCAGAACAGGCTTATACTTTTGCATGCATGAGAAAAGCAGAGAATTTGAAAAATATGTTGATTTGGGGGCTTTTTTGTTTGTTTTTGAAAGTTATGTTGGTAATGATGGAGCTTAAGTCAGACCAATATAAATACACAGCAACTTAAAAGTTTGACATGGTCTTTTCACTTAAACGCATAAAAATGTAAGCATAGGTTGGAGTTCATAACCCCTCACCTCTCAAAAGAAAAAAAGAAAGAACAAAGACTGAAACCAAACACTCAATTTGATTATCCAACTGTTTGGCTCAAAGGTGCAATTGGCTCGTCTTTCTGTCAGCCCTATTAAGTGAACACAGAACCTTGATCGCCAGACACAATTCCCATGCTTCCCAAAGCTGAGCTGCAAGTCATGAATCATACACCGTCACGTGTGAAATCCTATGTGAAAACGTCAGGTGGAGAACAAGAACTCTTTCTGCAGGAGATACCTGCATTCCCTCACGTAACAGCGATAGCAAGGAAACAACCGTAACCACCGATATATCAGGAACAGCCCTTGGATACTTCTGTTTTTCATCCACATTTAATAAAAGATCACTTCCATTTGAGATTCTCCAAAAGCATGTGTTTTCTCTGATGTCTCACAGGTAGGAGGGATGCGAAAGAAAACATGTCATCCCTTTCACAGTTTGTGTGATGTAGTAAATATCTGCACCATCATCTAGAATTTGGAAATGGAAGCCTCTAGGGAAAGGACTGTATTTTCTTTTTGACTTCCTAGTAATGACATATTGTCAAGGTCCAGCGAAGGTTAAAATTATACTGTACCGTAGCTGTGTACCCTGTATATGGGCTTTGGGAGTGATTTCCAGTGATTTTCATACCCTGCTGAAGCAATTCACCATTAGTATGGAAGCTGGGCTAGAGAAAGTGAGGCAACCACAATATGCCTTTGGTTGGAAACTTCTGTTTTTGCTTCAGGTGTAAATAGCAGCCTTGTCAGACATTAACCTAGCTTCACTGCTTTTATTTACAGTTTAGGAGGGATCTCAAAGACTCTGGAAATACTTCAGCTAAACAGTCACCTTCTTAGCACCCTGACTGGTGCAAAGCTTCCCTGGCACCTGATTAGGAAAACACTGCAGGGGATTCACAGGAACAAGGGCTGGGGTCAGGAGAAAGAGTTAAACCTTTGCGTGTAACTTTTCATGTGACCCGGCTGGCGATCCAGTGACTGTGGGCTCCATTGGCAGGCAGTGGCTTGTGGAGTCCTGGGAATTATTATATGGGATTGGGAGAGAATGCCAGCAATGCACACAAGGCTCAGGGGGGAGGATGAAAGGCAGACGCCACTCAATGAATGAATTCAGAAATATGCATGCAACTTCTGAATGACTTCTCTCCCTTCGCTGAACCTGCACACCAGTTTCTACAGCCACCAGTGAAATACTGCCCCGTGGCCTGAGAAGGTCCGTGCCAACCTTCTCGGCTCTGCCAACCCACCTGCTGCTCCAAAGCACCTGCTGCCACATGGGCACAGGCCACTATGCTGCCAGAAGCAAGGAGAGCACTGTTTAGGCGTGCCATTGACAAAGGTCCTTGCCAAGACATCGGGGAGCCTCCTAAATGCAGCCGCCTTCAGCAGGAAAGCGGGGTGCAGCTCTTTTGAATGCGGCAGCTCCCACTGGTGGCGGCAATGCTGTGGGGCCGTGGCACAAGCCACAGCCAAGTGCAAGGGGGGAAAATTCAGGATTGCTGCTTCAGCAATCTGAACCAAGCAGTGCCAGAACAGCCTGTCGGTTAAGGGGCAGAAAGCCCAGGAGGTTCCATGCCCACTGTTACTGTGGTGGCTTGGGACTCACCTGTCCCATGGCTGGTCTGCCCAGGTGGCTGCAGTTCAGATGGGGTGTACAGGCACGGGCTTCAAAAGCGCACTTAGGAAGTGTAACTTGCTGCCTCCCCACGATGTGTAATCTTGGAAAGATGGGAGCAGGGCCATCTAGAAACAGTGACCCTGCAGCTCCTCACTTGGCAGGGTAGAACTATCTTTTATTATCCTTTGGGGCTATGGCTGCAAACAAAAAATGCTTTCATTTCAGTTTGGCGGCGGCTCCAGTTGTGTGTGCTCTGGCTGCTTCCTTAATTACAGTGGTTGTTGACAACTTCTGATAGAGACCCTCTCTTTGAACAGTCCCCCAACTACCCCACTTTTTTTGCAGTCTGAACACATAATAAACTGGGACAACATTCTGTAAAAATAAGCTCACTGTAATGCAGTGATTTCTACGCCACAGTTATGCTGTGTTCCTCTCTTCTGTCCTCTCAATTTGTGCTGCTGCTGTTTATTTCCTCTTTCTGGCTATAAGACATTTTATTTATTAGTGCTGGATTTCCTGTTGCCTGCAGCTGCCCATACTTTACTCTCCCCAGTTCACTCTGTCATTGGAGTAAGTCTTGTTCTCATCGTTTGGCTGGTGATTGTATTAAGCAACACTTGACAAAGAAGAGGACTTGCATGGCACCCTGGGCATACAAGCCCCCCCTAAATAAACGAAAAGCTGCTATGGGGAGCCCTCAGAGGCTTAGGAGGGGTCCCTTTTTTATGACTTACTGATGCAGAGATTATACTTTTTTTGGATGGCAGGAACAGTTCTTGCAGTTCTTGTTTTGCTTACGTGCACTGTATCACATGGAGGAAGTCAACTCTTTGACTGTAAATAGTCTGCAAGTCTAACTGATGAGGGGCTAAAGGTTTGCAATTATTTCTATTTGAGACTGTGGGCCACATCATGGTAGAAACATCGTGTAGATTTTGCACGCAGTGGGGTTTGTGAATGACTTCCCCGACCTTTTGTGGACATGCACATCCTTGTAGTAAACACAAAGATTGCTTATACAGAAAGTGAGGTCATGAAGGGGAAAAAACTGTTTTGCTCCCTTGAACGTGATTTCCCTGCTGGAAGGAAGGAGGCAGCACAAGCTCTTAGCGTTCTATTACCAGCAACACCAGTTGGAAAAGCTCACTCATCTGTTTTGGGGGGAAGTGCTTCATCTAAATTCTCTGTTGTCCAATTGCTATCTGGTACTATTTCAAGTGGCAGAGAATAAGGTTGAAGCAGCACCTAATGCTGCTCTTATTAATATTCTCTCTTTTGTGTTTAATGTGCAAGGGGCTGCCCTAATTTTATCATCTTCTCTTTCTATTTGGAAGGGATTTGGAGCCTGAAAACTGAGTAATGAGAGTTGGGGGTGAAGCGAAACCCAAGGCATGGAGACAGTTGAGGTGTGTTTTACAGCGATGCAGCCCCAGTCCTGTCAGGATGTGCTGCTTTCAGCTGCTGTTCACAGTGGGCAGTTGCTGGCGGAGAAGCGCTGCAGGTGCAGCACCATTTAGACACTTCTTCCTTTGTGTCAGATGTTCGAGAGCTGCCCAGAGACATTAAATAGCGAACTGTCTTCTGACATCTTCCAGGTAAAATGGAAATGGGAGATCCTGAGCATTTGAATTATGAAAGATCCCACTGTGTTACCTGCAAGCCAGTGTTTTAACCCCAGTGTCCTGGCCAAATTCCAGCTCTGCTAATTACATCCTGCCTATGTGAAAATTCCCCTGCATTTGTACACTGCTTTCTTCCTCGCTTGTTTTCAGCAGCTGTGTGGAGTTGCCAGGTGCGGCGAAGTGCTTGCCATGTTCCACCTCAGGCCTGGCTCCATTTCAGCAAGGAATGAAATGAGCACTGTGCACAGCATTTGCAGTGAGTCCAGATCCTCTGCAGGGATGGGTGTTACAGAAGCAGCATACCCAAGGACCAGTTCTGGGGCCTTTACACAGAATGTAACAGTGTGAAGAGGCCAAAGACTCTAGTGCTGGGGTATACCACAGGGTCACAGGAGAGACAGGAGGAGGCTGCTGCACTGTGATCTGATTTTTCTCCCAGCTTCTCTCACCTACAAGGGCTGGAATAGCTGGTACACACTGATCTGGTTTTGGGGGCTGACTGACTTCAGGTTCGTTTGCTCAGTGATAGAAGCTTTCAGTTCTGCTAACACTGGTCACTATCAATATATATCCAGCTTTTGCATGTCTGGCTATTGATCAGTGTGGACAAAGGAAGCTAGGGAAAAGAAATAATTCAAAAACTTTGAATCTATGGATTTGTTTCCTTCTCTTCCACTTCATAACTCATATGCACATTGTTTTTGGCTCAGTCCTGTTGGCAACAGCTCTCTCAACTGACCTGGTAAATTAATCCCCCTGGTGAAAACCTCTCATACCACTGGAGAGGAACTGGCTGATGGATTATCCCTCTTTTCTGCAGAAGTAAAAGAGATGGCTGGATCACTAGTTACAGGGTTCTGATAATAACAAGCAGTAAGAAATGCAGGTCATGTACAGGAGTGTAATGAAATTATATTTATTCAATACAGGAGTGACTTACTGGCTCATCTGTCCAATTTTCTTGTCAGTCAAGTTTTCTCTTTGATAATGGCATTTTTACCATAGTCCTGCATGAATAATATATGGAAGCACGTACAAAAATGTTTGAGGGTGCTCCTGACAGAACACCAACTTCACTGGCAGAAGTGGAGGAGAACATGCCCAAGCCAGACAGAGCAGTGACTTGACTGTTTTTCCCCCACCTCACATCCCTCTCTGATTTTTTCAACATCTTAATTCCATGGGACAGCAGTTGTGAGCAATCTCTCTGTTTCAAGGGGGAAAAATCAAGGTTGTCTCAAGGTGTGATGCCATCATGTTTTCACCAGAAGGGGAAGTACAGCAATCCTGGAAAAGGGAGGGAATGTGTGTTTTTTGTAGTATAAGCTAGAAAGCTGGGACTCAAAGACCCAAGTCCTCTTACCAGGCTACCCATGTGACTTCAGCAAGGCACAACTATTTTAGTCTCATTAGCCCTGTCTTTAAACTGTACTTGCTTCACGGGGATGAGAAGGGGATTAAACTTTAATTCATTAATGTTTGTAAAACATTTTAGAACTTGGATGGAAATTTCCCAGGTAGTGCAGAGAGCATTAAAAAGCTTATCTCCCTCTCCAAGTGCCAATGGCTCTGCAATATAAGAGAAATAGTGAAAACAGTGCTTGCATTTCAGTGTTTATAACAATGAAACCCACCAGCTTTCCCCCTCTGTCCTTTCATGTTTTTTTAAAACAGGGAGAGTCAGCAATGGGAAATTTCAGTCTAAACACAGAGCAGTTGCTCCCTGGAGACTTTAATGCATCTCAGTGGAATTTTCCCTGCTTTCAGTCTTTTGTGCTTCCAAAAGGTCCTGGAACCAGGCTTGTGACTGTAAGAGCAAAAACACTTCTCTGTCTGAGTGTTCTACCAAATATTTACAAGATACCCGGATAAAATGGCTACAGGCAAGTTCAGCAGGGTTTGAGTGGCCAGTAGTGCAACACTGTCAGGAAAATCTAAATCTCAGTTAAAACAAAATTAAACTTACATGTTACAAAGGTTTCTTCAAAACCCAGAATTGGTAACACTGAAGCTGGAAAACTGCTCTTCCCCAAAGTGAAATGTATTAGCTTTTAAAAGTAACTTATTGAAATGGAGTAGCTTCCTTGTTGTGATGGAAACTTCCTTGTTAAAGGAGAGCCCAAAGCTGCATGAGCAGGTGTGTGAGTAGATACCTGCAGATATGCTGTCTCCATGTCATCCTGCTTGGCAGCTGGGAGGGATGCAACATCAGCTTCCATGTCTCTTGCATTGCCACCGTAAGGGTGTGCAGTACTTTTTAACAGGGGCCATGTGCTCCCCAGGAACTCCCTCATCACCCAAAGAATGCCAAGAAAACAGCAAAAGCCTGTAAGGTAAGGAAGTAGTTCTGTGGTTTGCAGGCATGTTGTGCCTGAGAACATGGTGTTGAGTGGGTATATCACATTCCCTATCGTGCACCAGCCTCTGGGAAAGTTGAATGGTACAATGGACTGTTAAAAACCACATTGAAAGCAATGGGACCCTCAAACATTGGGATTTAGCAAAAGCCACCTGGTTAGTTAACACCTGAGGCTCTACCAACTGAGCTGGCCCTGCCCAATCAGAACCTCTACGTACCAAAAAAGGGGATAGAGTCCCTGTGGTGCATATGAGAAATGTGTTAGACAGTTCAGATTAGTCCTGCTTCAAGCAAAGACAAAACCATTCTGTGGGATTTTTTTTGCTCAAGGACCTGGGTGCACTTTGTGAGTGATGCAGAGGAACAGGGAAACATGATGTGTATCTCAAGCGGATTTGATTTTTGAGTGAGAACAGTCTGTAATGTTTAATTGCATAAGGAACTGGTTGCTGAATGGAACTGCTACTTTATGTCATAACTATCATGGACAGTGAGGATGGACTGCTTCAAATACACCAGTCATGAGCTCCTGGTGCAGCCAACAGCACACCAGTTTTTCTGACCTGGAAGACATCTAGGATGGATAGAACTCACAGTCACGGACTAAGTGAACTCAACAGACATCCTGGTGGGGGGGATGGCCACCAACTATTGAAATAATCCCTGTAACTGTACAGAAGCACAGGTATTATTTCATTCTGTACAGGTTACTCTGCTTTTCAAGTGGTTGCTCAGGGAGGCTTTCTCTGAGACAGCAGAGGACAGAACCAACCTCTCGGGACAATGGCACTTGTGCACTGGCAGTTGGCACTAACTGAGCCCATGGCTTTTCCTTAGGCTTGAGAGCTGGGAACAGGCTGATCCTGATCACAGTACAGCCAGTGATGCCTTTAACGGCCTTGAGCAAGTCATACTTTCTCTAAGCCTATAAAGTGAGTAAATAGTTCTGTGGTTTGCAGTGATGTTGTGAATACTTTAAAAGCATTTTGAAGACAGAGGAAAGTAAGCAGCTGTAATACACAGTGATCTTCCTACTGTTCAGATTGCTACCTGTTCTCCTTCCATTCTGAACTGTCAGAGCCCAGCTATTAGCAACTCTTTCATCATCTCAGATGATTTTCAAGTGAGTTCCAGGAATAAGTGCACTCTATGCTATTGTTTCTTAATCAAGCCAGTGAGTGGGTTTATCATTGTCTGAAAAAAAAGAAGCGTACATTTCACTCTGTTATGAGCTGTGGACACTCGTGCTTAACTGTGCTTAACTCTCTCCAAATTCATGAGGTGATGAGGTGAATTAGGAAGGGATGTGTGGCCTATGCTTCTGTGTTGTTCAGAGGCTTTTATTATTAAGTCACTTAAATTAACTTGAAAAAAATACAGGTTCAGAGTAAAGTGCAGCCCCATACATACAAAGAACAGTATTTGGTTTTAAAGTTAGTCTTCAAAGAGATAAAAGAAGAAGAATGCTTCAACAGATTTTTGAAAAACAATGTCATCATTTATTCTTTTCTTTGGGGAGTTTCCACTGGTCCTTTCTATACATTGGATGTATTGCTTGAAGTCTCTCCAGTAGTGCTAGGTAAAGTATCTTTCAAGGCAGTGCTCCTCACTCGTATGGGCTGCAGGGCAGGATTGGTTCCTTCCCAAATTAAATTTCTTTGACCCTTTCCATCTGAAACACACAATAAAGACAGACACCTCAACCTCAATATTTACAGTTCGAATACATTTTCTAGAGTTAAACAGTGCACAGCTTATACCAATATATTTTCCAACTAATAGCAAATTTCTTTGGATTAAGAGGAAATATTATGGCTCCACTCCACGTGCTTTATTAACACCTAGGCTGAAACCAGAGCCTGCTTCCTAACCAGTATGAGCTGCTCCTCCTCTAATCTTAGTCCCATGTCCATGTCGGGCTTTGGGATGAAGCTCTCTATGTGAATACAAGATATTATATTATTGTGATTAGACATGTAATAAATGGACTGCTATTTGTGAAAGGAAATAATAAAAAACCAAAGTGAAAGCCTTCCTGATCAACCTTCAAGCTGATGGAAAGAACACAACTGAAGAAACACACACAGTTATCAGGATCAAAATATCCAAGCTACTAATCACCAGTCAGATCATGTCATGTCCTCATGTTTGCTGCTATTAACTGCATTGCAAGGCATCCCAGGCCTATTCAAAGATGCACTTCTTTTCCAGTCTCTACAGATGACCCATTGAGACAAGCTCCATTGTAGCACACAGAGCCCTCAGGTGCCTGAAGGACTCTGCAGAACAGCCAGTTCATACCTGGGCTGATTCCTATTGTTCTATAGCAAAGCTTTGAAGAAAGTCAATAAAGCTGAAAGGAGGAGAGTGAAAGGCAGGGTATTTCATGGCAACAGGCCATGACGTTATTAATATTAACAGGGGTGATATTGTGAAAGAAACACAAGGCTTATTACACAGGTTGTCAAAGGAAGATGTGTCTCAGTCTTCCTCCTCCTCTGCTCACTTGTTTGTTTCTGTTAAACCATGATGTTTAAAAAAATCATAGGAATTCTGGAAGTCTGTTTAACACCACTGCTTTTTGAACAGCATCACCCAGGAATTCCAGGCCAAATGAGTCTCAGATTTTGTAAAGCAGCTGACTATAGTTTTCAACTACAAATATACTATAGATTTTTTTCTGGTTTACAGTAAGGTACATTTTCCACCAAACAGAGTTTGTATAGGAAGTTTAGTTGCACTTTTAGTGGAAGTATGACACTACTACCCATCCATCCTCACAAATTAAAAAGCATAACACAGGTTGTTTTTTTTTTTTTTCACTGCTGTTTTTCTAGAAGAACTACTAGTCACTAACAGGTATTGAACAGTTCCCATTGATTTTGTGTGGAACAGCATTACCCAGTTGTATCCTCATGTGAAATAGCTTGATGCAACATAAAACTGCTTAGATTTCTATACAAGCTCTAAATCAATCTTTTTATCTTCTCTGAGTGATTCAGCTGGTGGAACTGGCCTACTGGTTACACATGTAACCCTTTCATGGGGCTAGAAGCCATTGCAAAGTTATTCGTACTGAATGCATGCAAATCAACTTTAGTTCCAGGTAGTCTGGGAGAAGTTTGAGGGGGATTTCCCTGGTTTATGTAATCATCTGTTGCTTCTTAGCTTCCTCTATTCACATAGCCAGGAGACATAAGATTGACACTGCTGGTAATTTCTCAAACTCAATTTGAAAGCAAAGACAATGTGCTTAGTGACCTAAAAGCAGTCCTGTAGCTTTTGGTAAATCCTCAGATGCTGGTTCGACGATGATACCTGGAATGAAGGAGGCCTGAAAGAGCAGTAGGGGAATAACTCAGAGGGTAAGGACTGCACTTACTGGCATACTTTGAAAATGGTTGGAAGCCAAGGAGATCTGTATGCTATCCCCTCAGGTATAACTCTGGCCTACTCACAGCACTAATTTCTCATTTCTCAGTCCATACAGAGTGCTGCACCTTGCACTCATCTTACCACGTGCTTAGGCATATCCAGTCCCACTAAAGATAGTCACTGAAATGACAGGCTGACAGGCAGGTAGGAGAAACATCTTGTCTGCTAGAAACTCAAGGAGAGCTCTGGGCTGCTAAGTCCAGGCTGCTTCTGATACCCAGGTAAGCCTGCTCAGGGCTCGGCTCCCTACCCAGTATATCATGCTGTAGACATTGTGGTGTTACTATTCCAATTTGGAAGATTTATAATTCAGCAGCTATCCAGATTCTGAGAAATGCACTTACCAAAACCCAGAGCTAAGGGAAATACAACATGTGAAGTAAGCACGGTGGCACTGAGAAGGAAGGAAATCTCCCTGCACTGCACTGATAAAAGCATAAAAGATATACTGTGTTCAAGCTGGACAATCTGCAACTTGGAAAACACAGGCTAGATGAAGGAAATTCAGCTCAGAGGCCCTCGGGACTGAATCAGTCTGTTAAAATGCTTTGTTGGTTTTATTTATCACTACTTAATTAGGATGCTTGACCAACACACTGGAAAGATAGCAACTGTTAAATATTCAACAAGCTGACCTTTCAGTTACAATATTACAATTCTGAATAAAGTTCATGGAAAGTTTGTCCTTCCTAGGTACTCCAACAAAGCCAAAGGGAATGAGACTGGGCCAAAAAAAAGAAAAAAAAAAAAAAAAAAAAAAAAAAAAAAAAAAAAAAAAGAGTAAGAAAAAAGTAGGGCAGTACTGTGGAGACCTGCTTAAAAATCCAAGTCTTGCCATAGGCTCATTGAGTGGTCTTGGGCAAGTTGTTTCCTGCCCTGTGCTTCAATTTTACCCATCTGTAAAAAGAGTACAACAATGCTGACCTTCCTTGTAAATTGTTGAGATGAATAGCTAGAGAAGCAGTAAATACGTTATTAATTACTTATTACTATTTCTGAGGAAGAAAAAGCAAAGAGAAGAAGCCATTAATCTTTCAGAGTTTTCTTGATCCTCATAAAAAATAAAAAAAGCATGACATTACACGAATTTCGTGCAATAGAAACTTTTGATAAGTCACCTTTAAGAAGAAATAGTGGGTACACAATTAAAAGAAAGTTTAAAGTGAGCAAACACTCAGGAAAATGCTCCAGATGATAAAATGAGTTAGGCTGCAGAACAGGCTCCCACAGGAAGCGGTGAAATCCCCATTGTTTGAGGCATTTGAAACTGAGTTCTTCAAAGTGCTGGTATTTATAATACAAGAGGTCATTCTGCACTGCCTCAAAGTATAGCAGCATTGGGATGGCCTGAGAGAACTTCACCTGCCATTTATCCAGTTTTAAGAGGATTCTTGATGCTTTGACTATGGAGAGCTGTAGACTCTCTTTTTACCAATATCCTACTTGAGGGAAATCTGCCAGAGAGTAACTACACTGTGTTTTTGCAGGAGATGGATTTACCAATCCTTAACAGATCCTTCACATTCGTACTTCTGATGTCTGAACTTAAAGTGTCCAACAGGGGAAAAAAAGCCCCCCATTCTCTGAGAATTATAGTGTGCATCCTACTATTTATTTCCTGTATTACCATCTAAAGAGAAACTGGGTGGCTAGATTTTTACAAGCAGTGGTTTGCAGAAGAAATACCATGATTTTAATGGGAACCAAATGAGTAATCATTACGTAAATGGCATTATGAGACACAGAACTGATGCTGAAATGTTAAATGCTTGGGTCAAACTTCTCAAAATGGGAACTGGCAATGGCATGCTGGAACACTGGGGTTTCTTCACACTCAAGATACTACTGCAGACATTTCCCACTGCTGCTAACGCTGGATCAGCTCCTCTGGAGATAGCTGTGGAGGGCATCTGACTGCTTCTGCTGTTACTAGCTTTAAATCTTAAGACCTTCTCTGAAACCCAAATTCAGAGCTTTGGGCCAGTTTTATTGATAGAACTTGGTTAACTGGTTGGATCAGGGAGAGCAAGAAAACTTCTTGAAAGAAGCTAGAATTAGAGTTTTAAAACCTTCATTTCCTCTTGATTTCATACCTGCTAGTATACAAAAATAAGATGTTAATTGATTCAGTTGGTATATGGGCACTAGTGATCCTGTCTTACTCTATTCACTTGGGCAGGACAGCCACGGAGTGCTCCTGATCCCTCTCAGCCCTTGGACAGGAACGCTGTGCCCGGAGCAGCAGGGCTGTGCACCCCCTTGTGCACGCTTTGCCTGCCGCCTCTGCAGAGGAGGGCCGGCACTGCCTGCATGCTGCCCTGTTCCTGGCCAGAGACGCAGCAATTTCCTCAGGAATGAATCATGGACAAAAACCCAAACAACAGCTATTTAAGAAGTTTTCTTCTCCCCCCGCACTGTCCTCACCAGTATCATATTCCTGACAGTTTATTCCTCAAGAATTTAGTCATCTAAGGTTTCAATGACTCATGTCATGAACCTTCCACCCATTTCCTGGAAAGAGTCTTGCAAGGTCCTCTACACCTCTTGTCATTTTCCTTGAGGGTCTCAGTTCTCACAACATTTTTATACAGTTCAGCTTTCCTTCATTTTTGGGGTAGAGGGGGGAAGTAAAAATACCTTGAGTGCACCCAAATTTACAGTGTAACCAGAAAGCAGTGTGGTGAAAAATATTCAGAAAACAAAGACAGGCACTGAACCAGAGAATCTTTTTTGGAAGTAGTTGCCTCTTAGGCTGAAATCTGGTTAGAAGAAAAGGAGCTGCTCTATAAAGTGCTGTGTGGTCCAATACAGTCATGAATTTACCAGGGCTGTACCCTGTAAAATGAAAATGAGAAAGATTTGAGGGCTCTCTCAGATCATTGCCTGGGTAGGTGTGACTCACCCTGGGCAAATGCCACTGATGACAAATACCCTGACAAAAAATATTGAATGAATTGGGCTGGATGGGAACCAAAGTAATCATTTTACATACTTGGGCCAATCTGAAAGACACTTCTGTGTAGAAAACAACTGCTTCCTTTTCCTGATGAAAGTTCAAAAGCTGCTCACAGACAGCTTGAAGGATACTTCAGCAAACTCTGATCCCAGTGGTACTGTGCCAACAGCAGACAGCTTCCCGGACATCAGTGATGCCTACACCATATACCTCCTAGCCCAGTTAAGTTACAGTTAAAATGGGGAGTAAGGGTTTAGTGTTTTTGTTAAAATATCAAGAAACACCTGAGAGTGTGAGCCCATCAACTCATTACCAAAGGGTGAAACAGCTCAGCAGCAGTGCCAGCGCGTGCTTACAGACCTACCCCTTCCATGTCTCAGTCAGCAGAGTGAGCATCCTGACGTACACTAACATGCAGTTGAGATAGTTGAGGAATTTGCAGATCTGTCTGCTGAAAGGACCAGCATATCCAGCGTTCTTGTAGGATTATTTCAGTGCTCAATTATACCAGTGTAACTGGTATGTATACTGGTGTGTGTGCATATATATATATATATATATATATATATATATATACACACATATATACACACACACATGTCAATATATATATACTGACAGGCATCAGAAGCCTATTCCCTTTAAAGGGATATGGTGTCAGGCCAAAGTTGGCCCAACATTCTTCTTATTAAACAAAAATAAACTTCTACAAGCCCTGATTCCACCAGAAATGTTTCCGTGATTTATTTTAAGAAGAGAACATTCCCCTGCAGTGTTCACCACAACCCAAACATTGCAGCACTGTGCAAGAGCATGAGAATGGGAGAGGACACTTTAGGATCTATTTTCACTGCTCCTGAAGAGAAATAAAAAAGTAAACAAACAGAAAAAGCAGTGACAAATAAATTTTATTTTAGTGGTACCTGTATTGTTATCTATAGGATGGCTAAGGAGAGCAGACTTGAAGTGTGCAGGCTCTTCCAGTGATTCCTACAGGACATGTGACTAAGTGTGTGATGGGGACTTGTGGGAGCCATCTACACTGTAAGGAAGAGATTTATTTTTCTTTGGTTGATCCTTCCTGCTCCTCACACTTTGCCTTTCACATCTGAGAATCTGAACAGCAGACTAGAAGAAATTGCCTCACTGTTTTCAAAGCTAGATAATCTGGGCAAGCTATCCAGAGAACATCTGTGGAAGAGCTCTTAGATGCTTGGAAGTAATGGGAAGAATACTTCCTCTAAATATCTGGAGCCTTCTGTTCTACAGAAAGGGGCACCAGCTCTCAGTGCTACTGCTTGTTTCTTTGCTCAAATTTGCAAAAAGCAGCAAGCATTAGAACTAAAAAAGGGTATATGTTGAGAGAAAGAACTAATAAGGAAGCACATAGTTTCCTGACACAGCTATTGACTGCATGCACACGCACACGCATGCAGACATGTACACACAGCACACAGCTCCTTAGTCTGAAAGGTCTGCGTACTGAGGAGAGAGAAAAAAAAGTGAGTGAATCTTATCCAGAAGGGACTATATAGACTGATCTTGTGGCAGATTAGTGATTTCACCAGAAAGTTTTTGGAAGCCATAAACAGGAAATGGTTAAGTAAAAACAGGTGGAACATGCTGATTGCAGGAAAAACGCAGGAAATTGCTGAGTGTCTGAATGGATGCAAAAAAAATGCTCTTCTGCGCAGGCCTTGGCAGTCACTGTACATTTACTCTGCTTTCTCCCGGTCCTCCCTCAATACCCTTATCTCCCCAAACTGCAAAGTCTCAAAGTCTGCAAACACCTTTTGCTTGAGTAATCTGCTCTCCTTGAATTTTGAAACCAGTTCAGGAGAGTTGGGAGGTTCTGCTTCGAAGGCAAAAGACAAGAGGGGACTCACCTACTTTGACAAGGATGAGTCAGAAGCACCCAGCAGTACCCACTGCCTGCCAGGGCCTTCAGGTGAGCCAGAACAGCATCTTGGCTACTACCACAAATGTTGAGTTCCCAAGTGTATTTAGCATAATAGTTAATCAGAGAAACATTACTCCTATTGCCCCTTCTATTCAAGGGGACTCCCAAAGCACTAAGCTGTAGAGATCATTCTCCATCTCTACTGAAACACAGTCCCTTCTGGGACAGAGCACTGCAGCTGTTTAATAGCTCACAGCAACATCACACAAGCAGATGGAAAAGAAAGTGAAATGTGCAAGAGGCATTCTTTCCACTTTCTTTCTAACCCTTCTTTTCTCTCCTCTTTGTCCACAGCAATTTGTGCCAATTCTAGACAACTCCAGATGTGTGTCTTTCCCACCAGTATCTGCAGAGACTTGGCCCTGGAGACAGACTTACGCTTGCCAACAGGCAGCCTCCCTGTGCTTTCAGACCCAAGGGTCGAGTTCCTGCTGCCACACTCTCATCCCTGGCTGTGCTGCCAGATGTGCTGCAGGATGGAGGGCAGACGTGCTGGTAAGGAACAATTCTGCTTTCTTCTAGACGAGTATGGTGTTGATATAAAATTATTTAGCATAGACAAGACACTCTTGCCTTCAAAGTATACTAAACAGTCACATTAATGATCTGAGGAAAGTTAAGAAAGAAGTACATGGATTAGTTTGATCATTTTGATCTTGTCCACATTTTAAGTATTGGATGGTAAAGCTGTGTTGGCAAACTCTGCTCTTAGATATTTTTCCTCCTCTCCTAGAATTAAAATCTATATCTTATATTCTGACCAAAGAAAACACTAATGGCAAACTGGCTTCTATGTAGTTACATCTGCAAAAACAAAAAGTTTTTTCTGGCAGCGAAATCTTGCAAAGAAATCCTGATCTTTTTTTGACGTTGTTATTTTGGCCAAACTTACGAGGTCTTATTGCAAGTTCAAACATAAGCTGCCTTTTCTATATCTTTTAAAACAGCGAGCTACTATATACAACCTAATATTTTTGAAGTTCAAATTCCTAAATCCTAGTCTAGACAGAGCCTTTGAGAGTAAGGTTCAAATTCACCCTGAGCAGTCATCAATATCCCACACTTCTGCCCAGGTCATACCTTCCTGGGAATGTCCCGAGAAAAGCTGTGATCAGACTCTGGCACTCTATACTGCCACTCCCATGGAAGGAGAGAGGGGGCACTGCCAGGGAGTGGTTGGTGTGAAACCTTCTGCAAGCACTACCACACTCCTCTAAGATGCCATGGGGCATAAGTGCACAGAGAGGATGTGTGCTATCAAATTCAGGTGGATGACAGGACAGCTTCAGAGAGCTAAACCTTGGCACTGACCTTTGGGAAAAACCAGTCTGTGATTCATACTGTGATTCATACATCTAAAAAACTGAGAGAAAATAATTGGAATGAGCTGAACAAAAATAAACAGGTGTCTCTTTCCTGTTCCTTTCACAGTTTCTGCTTCCCTGCACTCTCACCCACTTTTTTTTCCCACTTAAGTTGTTGAGAAAAACAGCAGGAATGAGGTTCCTGGTATAATTACAGTTTGCTGACAAAATAGCAGCCTGCAGCAGTGATTCTTTTACTGCTAGAGACAGATGTTGCTGAGGTCTAATCACAGTCTTCCCACTAACCAGGCCCTGAGTCTAATCTGTCATCAGCTGAGAGGCCGCTGGCTCCCGCCGTGCCTGTGAACCGAAGCTGCTCTGTTTGTTCCTCTCCCCTCGTCCTGAGCCAGGCAGTGCCAGAAGGAGGGTATGTTTCCATTCACTCCTTGCCCTTGATACTACAGCGATACGACAACTTCAATGTGCTGCTTATCTCTCCTCCATGCCTACTATCAGGGCCTTTCAAAGCCTCGCTGGAAAGCGCTCAAGTGGTTGTTTTCAACTTGCAGTGCATAGTGACTGCAGTTCAAAAATAAATTTAAGCTAAGTTGAAGGAGAGGCTTAATGAGAACAGCCTGTAGCTAATTCCTCCTTCCAAAATGTATGGTATTTTCTGCTTATTAAGAGAACAAGGCTGCACTCAGTGATGGATCATATAACCTCCGTATGTTAATAACAACAAAACCCAAAAGCTGATGAGCACAGAATCAGGAGGAAGAGAGAAAAGCAGAACTGGGTATACTGAAAAAAGTCAGGAAACAGAATACATGTGGGAGGAGACTGAACAAATCTCTCCTATGTGTTACACAGAGATGCCATTGCCATCAAATGTTTTGTATCTGACATTCAAAGTGCATCAGACCACATCTTTGAACTTCTCTGTGCTAGTGAAAGAATCTTGAAAAACAACAGACGTCACCAGCTCAGAAGTGCCCCTGTCAGACAAAAGTCACCATGGTACTGGATTAACATCTTTAAATTGGATTCTGGTCATGGAAGGAAACTGGCTGAAGAAGTCTGTTTCAAAGGCATGTTACTGCAGCATGAGTGAATCAGTGAGAACTAGGGAAGTTCTTAAGCTGGTACCCACCTTACAGCATCTGTACAGTTAACAAGTGCCCTGAAGTAGCAGAGGAGACGCTAGGTTGGGGAGGTGTGGACTAAACATCTGTGTTTCGCATAAGTAGCTCTTAAGCAAGGCATAAAGGAACAGAGTAGGTCGTAATTTCTGGTCAGGAGGAAGGGCATATTAAACAAGCTGACTTTCTGTAGCAGCCTGTGGCCAACTCAATTTCTTCTTCAGCTTTTTCTGAATCTGAAGTATGGTAGCTGGGCACACAGTATAATACTCACCAGATCTCGCCAGTAAAAGTGTTACAGAGCAGCATCTCAGCCACTGACAGACCGAGAGAAACAGAAAGCACAGCACGATGAATCAGAAAAGAGGGAAGGAGTGACTCATACAGGAAGAAAAACAAAGCAAAGATGAACACAGAGCATAAGCGAAGCGGCAGACTGTTGGCTGTAAATCAGTTTTCTTGCACTCAGAAGGGTGGGCATTATGATGAGAGAAGCTGTACTTGACAGCAATGGAAGTCCAAGGAAGTTTGATTAAGATTAAATGGCAGTCACAGGCCAAAATAGAAAAGAGGCTCTAAGGTTAAAATAAAGATAGGAAGTGACTAAGTAGGTCAGAAACTGTGGGTAATGAGCCGCATAGATTAAGTGGGACTTGGAGCAACTGAGGTAGCCCTGCTAATGATAAGTGATAACACTTACAATGTCACCAAGTTTAACAAATCTGACTCTGAAACCACCTTCAAGGCCTAGATAGCAAATCAGAGATTGCTGAGTCCTAATAGTATCTATATCAGAGTAGATCCTGTATGTGTTTTAAAAAGAGATCAGTTTTACAGTCACTTTTTGACCTTCCCAAGCTTCCTGTAAATAGTGTGCTGTTTTGTCTGAACAGGATTTCTTCTTAAGGAGCTGGGAAAAATGAACCGACTAATAGAAATGGTGAGACTGAGATTGGCTACTGCAGGTTGAAAAGACAGATGCAATGGAGAAACTCCTTTCCACTCCTCAATTCAATAAGTCTTTGATTCGCTAGCTTTGTTCACATCCAGGGCAGCCAGAAGAGAACAGTCACCTTGTATTTTTGTACCTGATGAGAAAACTCCAGATTGTATGTGTGCACTGGGACAGTTCAATGTGTGTCTATTCCAACTTCAAAGAGGCTTTCAATGCTCTTTGAGATGTAGGGTGTGAGGAAGGGTGAGAACTGCTAAAGCTAGCCACATCCTCATTAAATCTTTGCCCTCTCGGAGCAAGCATGCAAGTGGAGAGAATAGATGATATGCATGAGCAACTGAGCATCTGTGATCTCATGACCTTTGACTGTTGTATTATGGGAAATGTATTCTTTGGTTGCTATGCTTTTCTAATTCATTTGTATTTTCCTTCAGTGACTCCCTTGTATTTTCTTTGGTGCTCCCGTGTAACGGTTTCAAGGAACTACAGATATCTCCAAGTTAAGCATGCATACAATAGCTTTAATTAAATGTTTGTGAGTATCCCACAGTAAAGCAAGGGAAAGCAAACAGTTTTGTACGCACTTGTACCTATCCCTTCTGAGCCCTGGCTGGGGTGGAGGCGTTTGCACCATTGCCCTTTAAGTCTATTTCCAAGCTGTGAAATGAAGGCAATCAGGTCCCACTGCTCTGCACGTAAGCGCTTCAGGAATTTCACTCCCATTAAAAAGCTACAGATCACCTGTGAAAGGTACAATGCTAAAACCTTTCAGACTAGGCAAGAAGAAATAAAAATAAATTAGGGGAGATGTTTCATTACTCCACTTACAAAACAGGAGAATGAGGCTAAAAATATCCTTAACAATTTCTTAAAATACACTAAAATGCTGTAGGGAAGAGTAGCATGAAAGTAAAGGCATTGGTCTTCAATACTCTGAAATCAATCTTTTTTATTCTCTGTGTCATTGGCAGAGTCTCGGTGCCACCCTTCATGACAGATGATGAGGATGATGATGATGATGATTATTTTAGATGGGGATCTTTGCTTCTTTTACAAGTAGTTAACTACATTTTTTATGTATAGAAGAAAGCTGCAATGAAATTTGTTTTCATTTCAGGCATTTAAAATACATATACATGAGGTAAATGAAATTTGGAAGGGGAACTTTCATCATGCAAAGATGGAGGAATAAGAAACAGAATGCAAAGGTTATTTGTCAGTTCTTTTGAGTCAAATACAAGACAATTTTACAGCATGTAAAGTAGTGAGTCTGTTTAGAGGAAGAATCTTTCTTTCTCTTGTATGATATGGAAGAGTTTGCGGTATCTGCAAGGATAACCAAGAGGCCTAACACTAGTGATTACTGCTAATGCATAGGAATAGTATGAAGTACTTCTCTTAAGTTTTTCAGTGACTGACATCACTATTATTTCAGAGTTGATATAAAGTAATTTTAAAACACTTTGACCTAGCTGTACATATTTTATTGCAAATCTGTCCATTACTTCTCAGTGGCTCCCAGAGACAACATACATCAGAAAATACAAGTATAATTGTAAGAGAATAAAGAACCCATGCTTCTAACACTGACTGGGGCTATTTCCCCACCTGATACCAGAGGCATTGCCAGTTTTTGCAGTCTGATGTGCTGGATTTGGATGGAGGCTGCGCAGAGCAGGGGCTGGCCTAGGTTTGCTGGAGCTTGAGCAGCAGAAAGGGAACAGAAAGCATGGGTTGTTTCCCTCACATAGCAAGGCACGAACAACAATAGGGTTATCTGAGAAGATTGAGAACTGCTGACATTAGAAACATGAACTGGCAGCTGCAAAGAAGAGTAGGAGTGGGATGAAAAGCAGTCCCACAAAGTGAAGGAGGAAAGGAGGCCAGGGAGGATCTAAAATTGGGAGCAGCTAACAAATGTTGACAGAGATGTCTTTCCTCAAGGGCCTGATCCTAAGCACATTCAGGCCAACTTAAAGATTTCTACACAGATTTTTGAGATACCTTTCGTGAAGATTTCTGCTCTTTGCCCCTCTCTTAAGATATAGTCTGCAATTCAGCTGCATCTTCAGGAAATGGTTCTGAAAAATACACTTAGTTTTGATGATGGCTGAGAGTAAAGAACATTTATTCTGAGGGTTGTGTGAAGAAGGATTTACACTTCACCCTCCTTCATCTCTGCCATGTCTGACTGATGCCTGTATTCCAGCCCATCAGTTCGGATAACCCAGCGACTGTTGCAAGAATGGTGCACAGAGGGCATGTTTTGTTTTCCCTCTGGGAACTTTAAGGTAGGCCTTAGCCAGTGACTATAGAAGCCTTGCACGGCCTGCTGTTGCCTTTCCAAGTTTCTTATTCAATAGCACATTTTTTTTCTTATTTTTAAATGCTTGCTGGAGTCTTAAGACATTTTTAACTTAACAATAAAACACCTGCATTTTATTAAGACTTGAGACTTAAGTTCCTCCTCCCTCAGTTTTACTGAAGTGTTGCCATTACTTGGGTTAACTCTTTCATAGTCAGTTTTGCTGTGAAAGTGAAGTTACATATCTGCTACATACAACCCATTTCCACAGTCCTACACTCTATTTGGAGGAAAGGAAAACCAGCTCTGAGACAGACCCAGAGAGCTCCATCCAGTGCTGACTGGCAAGGGGTGCAGAACCCCTAAGCAACAGCTGCAGAGGCTACACCCTGCTTAGCACAAGAGCCCTGCAGTAACACGTCTGCTGGCAACGTAAAACTTTAAACTGAAACGTCCTTACCAGCCACTTCTGTTTCAAGAGTGAGATCTCTTGAGTTGTACCGTAGAAACTCCATTAAACTAAATGGAAAAATGTATTATTTTCACTGTTCCTTCCCTTTTCTCATTGAATTGTCTTAAATGAGAAGCAGAACAGCACTGTACAGTGATTTTTATGCCTGGATGTCCAAGCGTGTTATTATCCCTATATTAAATTAGGAAAATGGCAGTGTGTTCCCAGATTCATGTAGCAGTTTAGTAGAAGGGCTGATAAATTCAGTTTTCAGTGTACTAAGCAACTGCCTTATTACCCAATTAATGTAACTTTTTGATAAGCAACTATTTGCCAAGCCCACTTCACACACATCACAGAAGCATTGCACTGCAAAGAGCAACAACTGCTAGCTATTTTACCAAGTATGATCACTGAAGACAGGAGACAGAAACTTAATGCAACCAGACAGGGACTGACGATCTGTACACCATCAGTTGTGATTCCATCTCTTTTGCTATCTATGTGTTTATGGGCACGTAAACTTATTTTTTTATGACTCAGCTTCCTATCTACGCAAGAGAGAGAGTAGTTCTTCACAGTCAGCAGGAGAATCAAGAGGTCATAGATTTCTGAGGTTATTCTGAGTTAGTCATTCATCTTAGGACTTTAGTGGCATAACACAGGAATAATTGTACTAATATGCACCAGATTTGCATGGAGATAACAGGTACATCAGAGGTTCAGAGGTTTGAAGACACTCAAATACCATGGCTACAGAGCCATACAAATTCTTAGAATAACCAGGTAGGTAGATAATTAGAAAAATATTAGTTGGTACCCAGTATATATTACCAGAATAATTAATTCAATAGGTTGTTATTATTTATTATACAGTCTGATGCATTAGAAACTGGTGTGATTTATACTAATACATCCCTACAACACTAGTATAGGAAAAACTATCAAATATAGTGGCACTCATAAAAGGAAATGTACAAAGTTTATGCTACTCTTGTAAACAAATAATTTCCATTCATTCATACATACCAGTATATGATTTCAAATCTGCATAGGTATCAATAATAATTAGAAATGGCCTTTATCATATGGCAGAGATAGTTTTAGGGACATAAAAAACTATTGCTATTGCATAGAATGTGATATGATGCGGAGATCCAGTAGACTGGCACATGTAGCAGTGAAAGTCATATTGTGTGAGAGTAGCAGACAGCCCCTACGACCTACTGCTAGCTCTGACCACGAAACAGGGAGTATATGCTTGTGTGCCCATGGAAGAGCACAGCTTGCCTTGCCTGCTATTTGGAAAGATAAAGGCTGAACATCATTTATAAAGGTAATTTATAACAGATTTTTTTACATTTGAGTGATGACTCTGAAGATTCTTACTTTTCCATTCAGTGTAACTATGCATAAACAATCATTCTGAATTGCTTTTAAAAGTATATGTAAACAGCCTTTCAAAGTCTCTCTTAAAACAAATTGGTGTAAATCTCACTTTTTTTTGAGTTTACACCCTTTAACTAGTATTAGGAAGCTATGATTTATATTGTTGTGTAGATCACATCTGCTCATAAGCTGTGGTTTGAAAACACTGCACATCTGTGGTATGAAATGTGTGCAAATTAGAGAATTATATGACATTACCAGTCACTTACATGCAAATGTAAGCAATGTATGCTTCATTTTCTGTGTAGTATTTGAAATCATGTTATTATGTAGCATAAACTACAATCATCTACTGTCTGCTTAGACAGCAATCCAAACAGAGATTTGTAATCCCTTTGCAATCATTTTCACACAGCCATATACTCATGTATCCCAGTCAGGAATGTAAGTTACAAACTGTTATGTGCCTTGAAGCATGCTTATGGCTCTTCTTTATAGGTGGCCTGGTCACCACACTCATTACTTTTGAGTAAATAAAAGGCAGCGTTTCATATTTTGGAGCTGAGCTTGTTGATAAAAGAGGTATTTTCTTTGCAAGCAATCTGGGAAAGCAGAGGTTTTTCAGCTTTACTTTCGTCATGTATTTGTGGCTTCTTTTTGAAGTTAGTACCAGATTGACCAGAGCCAGCACCTTATAATCCAGGATCTGGAAGCAGGCAATGGGAGCTGATATAGTCAATCAGTCAGTGTCTTGCAACATTATGAAGGGGGTTGTTCCCTATTACAGGTTTGCTGTATTTTTCTTCCTCACAGTGTCTCTAAAGAGAGTATCAGCAAGATTTTCTTCCTTCTGTTTCATAGACTTGTTCCTATTTTCATGTCTTTTTACATAAATTCTTTTAAAATCTAGAAATAGGAATGTTCTGCTTTCAATTTTAAGTTTACTTCTTTTTAGTCTTGACTGTATTTTACTTTAGAAAACTACTTCTAAAAAACTAATCAGAAGACCCAACACTACTTATAAGCACCATTAATGAAGCCTGACAAAACAATTGTGCAGAAGCTACTATCATCTTTACTTTTCATAATAAATTACAGATAAATGAATACATGACTCATCAAGGTTGTATAATAAATTAATGATAGCAGCTGAAAATGTAGCTTAGGAACTTTGACACCCACACTCCTGATAAAATGATATGCCCTGAAAATACCAGGACTGTCTCAGACCAACTGTAGCCTACCAACATTCCTCTCATATGACTGAAGCGTTTTTAGGCCATGAAAATTAAAGAAAAGGAAAAATAATGTAAATCAGTGTCTGACTCTACATTGTTTTCCCCTTCAAAGTTAAGACTTTTTCTTTTTCTTGTTTTAATTTTTTCTTACAGTAGATATTGGCAGACTAAAAGTTGAAATAAAATAGGAAAAAATAACAAGCATATTTTGAGTGATTACTCAGCTGGGGTCCTTTGTGACAGGAAATGCAGCTGTGTGACTAATGGGCCCGACTTTCTCTTGGCTTCCTTCCCCCTTCAAAGATCTTGTTTATTGCCCCAGCCAATTTTTTTTTTTTTTTAAATTGCTAGAAGCTAGAATTTTCCAGGAAAAAAAAAAAATCTTTGCAAGAGGCAAAGGCAGTAAATCTTACAAAGATCAAGGGCTGCAGAGCTCTCCCCCATCTACTCCTTTTAGCCTTCCAGGCTCTTGAGTCACGTCATATCTTCCCCCACTCTGCGCGGAACATGTGTCTAGCAGATCTTTCTTCTTTGGTGAGCGGAGGGAGTATGTGAATCACATTTACAGCATTTAACCCTGGTATTCATAAAGGAAGCTCTAATTCCATTAAGGAAACCAGGGGTCTCCTAAGCCTTTTGCATTTTGTCTTTTTTTAAATTATTTTTCCTCACTCTCTCTCTTCTTAACAGCAGTTGTGTGCCCATACTCCATAATGACATGGCTGTTAAGTGTGAGCTATTGAGATTTGACACCATATAGTCCCATTAGTAAGGGGCCATGGAGTTTTAAATGTTCTTTGCCTTTGGCCTGGTTTGTAAGTCTGCTTTGTTGAGCTTCCCAGGTAACGGCAGATAGGCCAGGACCTGAACCTCCCCTCAACTGGAAGGGAAGAGGAACTGTGCATCCAAGCTTCTTAGCAGGCCCTTAATTAGCAGACCTTGTAATTCAGTGCAAAGAAACCCTGAGTTTCCTCTCAGTAATGGACAGTGTTGGGCATATGGTTGGAGAGAGTGCCTATGCAAGCAGGGTCCTGTCATATTTGGAGATGCACATCCTGAAGGACAGTGGTACTGAGCTCTATGGAGGGGCACAGTGGGCTAAGGGAGGTGTCTGAGCTGTGAAGTGCTCCCAGCAGCAGTGCCAGCACCAGCTGTGCCACAGAGGAAACAGGTAAAACTTTGGACTAATGGTGGGTTTATTTCTGCAAGGAGGTTAAAACTCAGACAGACAGACAGGTACAAAATAGCCTCAAAAAACATGATGTATGAGAAGTGGGAGCCATTCTTCAGCCTTCTCTAAGGCCCTTCTCTTTGGAAAGCTGAGGTATCAAGTAATTGAAAAAGAGTTTGAGGGCTGCTCTGCAATCTACAACACTGGCATGGTTTCCTGTGCCCTGTAGCAGAGACTAAAAAAGGAAGTGCGCATATTCATTACTATAAACTGCACAGAAGAACCATCAGAATGGGCATGCTAAAAAAAGAGATTAAACCTTTGCTTATGAACAGGCCTAAAAGAATTGAATACATGTGTAGAGAGGGATCATTTTCCACTACCTACAAGAGGAAAAATCTCTGGGGAAGTGGCTGATGCCAAATATTTTCTTACGCTTCATGTGTCAAGGGTCTGGCAGAATCCCTTAAAAAAACAAAGCACGCATTTTGTGCAAATTGAGAATCACAGTTCTGGTGATTTGGATTGCTTCACCAAACTTGAGACATTTCTCCAAAAATACGGCAGATGTTTGATGATGGACCAAGTTTTCAGCATTTACATAGATCAGCAGAAAGAAATAACAGAATAACACATTAAAAGGCTTCAGATCTGTCCTGAAAAGAAACTGAGCTGGGTTAGATAGAAAAAAATGTTAATTTCTCAAAACAGCTCTAAAATCCTGGACAAGCTATACAGTGAAGTTAGAGAGGAGCTAGACTGGGTGCAGAAGTGGTGATCACAAGGATTCATTGGAATAGGAGCTGCGTGTGTAACCTGGTTACATGACCTGAGAGAACATCAGGGCACTGCTGTAACAAGACTGGTAGTAGGCTTTGACTACAAAGTTTAACAGTTCCAGAGACTGAAGGATAAAAGGGATGCAGCCTCGAGGTATATTAAAACTACCCAAAACAGAGCTGTCTCCAGAAAAGAACTAGCCTAACCCTCTTGCAGCTATATGGTCAAAACTGTAGATCAGTAATTTCTGTGCAATGAATGCTAAGAAAAGCTGAGTGTCTGTACATTTGGATAGAGAGAAAAGATTTGGCACTTGTCCATGAATGTAAAAAGTTTTTTTTTTTTCTTAATGAGAAGACTGTTTTAGAAAACCGACCATAACCCACTTACTGCGACTGCCAAAATCGCCAGGCAAAGCCCCCTCTACTCATGAATACAGGACTTTTTTTTTTTTCAGTTATAAATTTATGATTTGCAGATTGGGAGGGAATTGGCAGGTTCAAACTTAATCCCTAGAGCATTTGATGAAAAACCAGTGATGCAAAATCCAGAGCTAGACTTTGTAAGTGATAATTTGCTTCAAAATTTTTGCTCGTGATGGGAATAAAACCCTGTGGAAAGTACATGTGTCTGTCACTGAGAATATTCTCAGACTTGTTGCTGACTTCAGGTGAAGTATGACTAATGTATCCTGGCTAGGAAAAATTATATAACCTCCCTTGATTCCCATTTGTACTTCCCTGAGGTAATCTTACTATAAGCTAGTACAACTGAACAGGCAGAGGAAAATAAGATTTAGCTCTACCAATCTAGTTCCATTATTCCTAATCAATGAGTTGATAGGAAGTAGTGCCAAAACAAACCGGTTACTAATCAGAAAAAGTGTGGCATTAGGCTGTGATCTGGTTTAGGTCTGTTATATCCGGGTATCAACATGGAACACATGAAGTCAGTCAACCACTGACATTTTGCTTGATAAAAAAACCCCAAAAACCAAAAACCCAAACTATTTTCTTTCTTGTAGTCTTTCAATTCCCTAACATCTTCAAGGGTGTTATCGGAATCATGAGGGTTTTAAAGAGTAAAGAAACAGTCAAGGCACAAAAAAACTTAGAATAGCATAACCTGCTTCCCTGGCAACTGTAGCTGTGATGTTCCACTTCCAGAGATGAAAGCGACACTGCCCAGTCCTCAGGATCCATCGAGCACAGTTTGTGTGATGCTGGTTGCAACTATTTGCCATTGCATATCAGCACAACTTGTCTGAATTTTATCCTGGAAAACTCTGTGACTTTAGAACCTCTGGCATTAATAACTGCCCTTTCCAGTCTGAGAATCTGATTGAGGTGATACAAAGTTCTTATTTTATTATGAACAGCTGGATGAAACCAGATGCATAATAACACAAATCCTTCACAGCCAGCTTAAGCACTGGATGCAGAATGAAGACAACTGCATTTGAGCCATGGGAAAGTAATCGATTTATAAACAAACTTCTCCTGCACTTTGAGATGAAAGCACTACACAGAATCAGTTTAATTCACTCTACTTAAGCAACAAACTCTTATTTCATATTATTGGTTTCATGGTTTTGCTATGCCAATCACACTGGAATTCTAAATGCAACAGCAGTCTGACACGTTCAAAAAGCCAGCAAAGTAAAAAAACTTGATGGAAATTGTTCCCGTGTGTGCAGCCAGCTCATGCTCAGACACTGTTCATGTTCCATTTCTCTCTGTCCAGTTAACAAGTGGAATTAACATGGTTTTAAATTCTGGGTGTACTTTACCCAGTGTAGTAGCACGTCCTAGGCACTGTGTTCTGTTGCATGATGGTCACCTTGCATTCAGACTCCTGGCTGTCTTCACCTTCTACTCTGATGCTCTCCTGACTCTTCAGTATCTCACCTCATAAGCAGAAACAACCAACCTATATATAAACAGTTTCAAATTCTGGGACAATTTAGAGATTTTCACTCCCCTTTTGCTGAATCCTGCAAAAAGGACTAAAAGCAGCGTGTTACTTATGAGATCAAAACCACTGGACTATCTTTGCCCTGGGCAATTTTACTGAAGCTAGATGTCAGATGATGTCTAAATTAGGCACCTGCTGACTGCACAATGTAGCTGCACCCAAAATGTAATGCCACTGTTGTTACAGGTGAGCTGCATGGCCTCCTGCACCTTTGTTTCTTCACATGCAAACAGAAGCACTCAGCCATGCAACAACATGTATTGACAGTTCATTGGCATATCCGAAGACTTTGGAGATTCTTGGATAAACAGTGCACCATAAACACAAACTAGTTGATATTGTATCCTTCTCTTTTTGTGATGTCCCTCTGATACTGGTATTGTTCTCTCACTTTTCTGAGTTAAGCTTGCTTGGGGGATTTTATTTCATTTGGGCTTAAAATCTGTTTCTTTTCTCAGAGAGGATGCTGACATACACCTTTAAGCACAGCAAATCCCACACGTTCAGAAACTTCACTGCTAACACAGTGCTCCTGCTAACTGCTTCCACCTGACATTTCTCACCTTTCTTAATATACTCAACCAAGGATGGTGAGAACAATTTAATACATGTATGTTTTGCACACCTTGCAACCCCGTGCATTTTGAAGGCCAGACAGAGCATTCTCTGCCACTGCAAATGATTTTCTGTAAATGAGAAGCTTTAGTTTATAGAAAAGACCTGCAACCACATGTCTGTGTGATTGCAGATTTACAAGAAAAAGTAGAACTCCTGAACTCTTGATAGTGAGGTTTAGTCCTGTGCCTGGATACACGTTTCTGTTTCAGGAACTGAGCTCTATGTCTACGTGCCTTCAAGAGGCCTTGTGTTTACAACATCATCTTTGTTTCCCTATCTGTAATATTTGGATTACAACACTCTCCTATAATAGAAGGGTTTAGAAATGTCCATTTCTAGAAGTTTTAACAAATGTTAAATATCGGTTGTTTTGATCTTGTTCCATCACAAAGAAGCCCTGCAATTCTTCCATCCTCTGCTGTTAAAAAGATTCTCTTCTCTTGCAGTTTTTATATTATTTAATTGAATTGTACAGATTAGTTTCATGAGCTAATCTCCCTCATGTAGCTTATTTTTGCAGTTACAGAGTGGAAGAAGATGGGCATTTAGACAGTAAGTAACAATTTTGCGAGTAAAAGTGAGGGAAATGCTGACAAAAGCATTTCCATAAATAACTCTTTCCCCTCTCTGCTCTTGGAACAGTGCTGTTCTGTGATTGCTCCTCTTTCACAGTGTCTCTAGGACAGAACAGCTCACAATCAAAGAGTATCAGCAGGGCTGAAAAGCACACCCACACAAGTGGCAGGTCCTCAAGCACAACAGCTCTGTAGCTCTTGAATTTCCCACTTTGCAGCAATGATTTAACTTGGTGATGGCATTGGGAATGGATGAGGAGAAGAAATAAGATCCACAACAACAGCAGCAAGTAATGCTAATGATGACATTAATGAGCATTTGTATTAAGGTGGAATGTTTCAGGTTTGGTCGGTGGTTTTCTGTAAGGATCTCTCTGCTAGAGCACTTCCCGTACAGGGCAGAGAACTTGAGGCTGAAGGATTCCTTGAGGAGCAGGGACTGACAATGGACAGTGCTCTGTGTCCAGGAGCTGTGGACAGCTGGGGAGCCCCACTGGCTGCTGTAGCAAGAACTGGGTTCTGAGACTGGCTGGAGGCATGGCCTTGTCACGCTCTGTCCTTCATCTGTCTCCTTGAAAGCCACTCTTGGCCCATGCATTAGAGCTACTCGGAGAGGCAGGGGTTCACTTCAACACACATGCTCACACATAGCTAATGGAACTGGAATTATTGCAGCAGTTTGGATAAGAAGGAAAATATATAATGCCAGGCTGGATAAAACATTAAGACACTGTCGTCTTGATGTGGGCAGAGCTCCTGCCAGATGAAGCATTTGCACCTGGAAATCCATGAGGCAAAAGACTGATGCTGGAGCATTTGTGTTGCCATCAGCAGGGTAGCAGCTCACTCACACGTACTCAGACTCCCAAGAGGCCAGGGCTCAGGGCTTCTCAAGGAGGTCAGTCTTTTATATAGAAAAGCAAACAGTTTAGCTAATCAAGTATTTTTTTTTCTTTTCTTTTTCTCAGGCTTTTGGCATCCAGCCCTGTTACTTGCAATCTTTAATTTGTACTGTGGCTTCCTTTTCCCTGCTGCCTTCTCACTCAGTCAAATTTTCCCACACATTTATTTCCTAACTCTACCTCTACAGAGGTCTTCATTTTGTTCACACCCAAATTTATCTCAATCCTACACAAAGCTGATGGTACCTTACCATTTATTCCTGTAAATGACTGTCATCAGGAATTCATGAGCCTGAAAAGTTTATGAAAAAAAACCCTCTATTTTTGTGTTGTTACTTACAAAGTAACTTTATTCATATGCATTTACAGAAATGGATTGTGAATCAATTTAGACCCTTTTTTTGGTTATACCACTGCCTCAGTCTCAAAATTTATACACACTACTCACAATTTGGCCACAAAAAAGCCTCTTATCATACAGCTTCCTATAAGGGAGCAGATTCTGATGAAACAGAGTCATATTTTGGCAGATTTTCCCTCCCACTTCCATGATGCTAATAAAACAATGGAAAGGATAAAAGCATTTTTTCTGTTTAGCACAGCAACACAGTCCATAACACTTTGTATCATTGGTGCAGAGAAACTGATGAAGGCAACATGCAAACAAACATATGAACTAAAATCATAGCAAAATCCCAGTAAAAATGTACAGCTATCTGGTTTTTCACTTGTCAACATGGCAGAGGCTGGCTTGCTCAACAGCTGATAAGAACTCAGGAACCTGAGTGAGAATTGGGCCACCTGATCCCTAGGTTCTGCCTCATGAAATCACCTTTAAATGGTCTCTTCTGAAAAGCTGCACAGAACCCAAAGTGTTCCTTCAGTTTGCACACCCTCTAGGAGCTGCAAAACAACACCACGCTGTAACAAATGCAGAGCCTTCACCATACATGTAGATCCACCTGATCTCACATCATATCTCCTCCTTCCCTGTGGTCATTTCCAAACCCATTTCAACAGAGCTCCTGGGCCTCTGAATGGAGCTCAGGTTGGCAGGAGAGTACTTTTCAAATCACAGTGCAATCTGTGAACAGCTAACAAAGCCTGACACATATTCCCCATATTGTCACTATAACTGTTCCTCATAGCCACTTACACGCAGGCCAGAAGGGTTTTAATGAATTGCAGTAAGTGGCTAAAAGCCCTGCGAGACACTGAGCTTGCAGGCAGGGTATGTGCAGTGTGCCCTTCTGCAAGGCAGCAGATCAGCAGCCCAGGACCAGCAGACAGGACACAACAGGCTGTTACTCACTGGCGGCCCTTGCAAAGAAGTCCCTTCAATTGAACAAAGCCCCACATTAGGACGCAGATCCTGCCAAGATGTGCGCTGCGCACTCTGTGTGAGGCAGTCGGTCCAATACTCATTAATTTCAAAATCCACTACGTAAGAAAACACAGCTCTTTATAAGGTGGGACACGTTTTAAAAGAACAGTTGGTACAGATTCAACTTGTACAAAGCTGCATAGCTCCATTAAGTACCAAGGGGTGTTGCTGATTTATACCAGCTGAGAAGTTGGCCAGTACTCTTTTGGAGCCACCAACTCTCCCATTGCCAGTCAAAATGCTGGGAAATACAAGAAGAAATGAAAAATGGAGCACATTCATGTGAAAAAGCCTCGATGCAAAACAAATGTCTGCTCAGTGCACAAAAGCTGAAATAATACAGTTGTTATTGGAACTGTGCTACAATAAAACAAGCTGGATGAGTCAACCAGCAGTGTATCTAATCTCCACTGGCTGCCTTTCCGGTCCCCAAGCTCCCCATCTATTTTTATCTCTTCTTTTTTCAATATGATTTTTGGTTTACAAGCAATAAATCTACAGCTCTTGGGACCCCTGTGCGCACTCTTGTCGGCAGGCCACTCAGCATTTTGGATTTTACCTAGACAGTTTCAGCTGTAAGACCATGGAACGTGGAGGCTGGGATTCAGATTCATGAGGAACTGTGGCCCAGAGAGCACAGCAGAGGCATGTGGCATCACAAAGTTTTCTGCACTGAAGGAAGTAGGCATCACACAGGACTGTCTGAGAAGCTATAGGATGGGCTTGCTTCCAGACTTGAAAGAACACACAGATTTGGGCAGTGTTTTATCCAAGCTCCAAGATGCAGCATAGGGCACATACAGATACACATGTGATGTGCTCAGTGGTCATGCAATTGCTAGGGGAAGAGCTAGCACTAAAATGGCACTGGCAGTCAGAGTTTGCTGCTGTGCCTACACAAAAAAAATGTTCCCTTTTTTCCATGGATGGGAAATTTTTAGTGAAGCTATTTGCACCTGGACCACCTCAGAACCTTATACATTACCCATTACAGAATGTAATATTTGGAAGCTGAGAAAAAGATATCAGGGATTTCAGAATCACTGGGCAGGTGATGGGAACTATGTTCATGAAGCGAGACTTTACTGTTGTTTGTTGGCTGGGTGTGGTAGCTCTTTCTTGAGAAAAGTGTGGGTGAAATTTGGAATCACAGTACTCCTGCTTCATTTTTCTCTGTTAACCAAATTACGGTCCTAGAAATGGAGCCATTATTTTTCTAATTTTTCTTTGTTCTCTTTAATGGTTTCATTACAAAGACATACAACTAGTCACCTTGAGCTCATACATGCTGGGAAACATCTGTTAATTGAATATTAGGATAGCCAGAGTGTTATAATGGATAGAAACTACTGGGATATGTTGCTAGCCTAAAGCCTTCCCTTTCATTCCAAGAGTACGTGCTTCAGGGAGCAAGGGAGAAGAGAATATGAATTTAATTTCAGACATTCACTTTTTAGGTGCCCCTGAGGGACATACCCATTTCCTATATAAGGTTTGGTCTGTTTGCAATTAAACTCTCTTTGCATATTTCCGGATAGATTAAAAATAGCAAAACCAGCTTATTCTTGGACTTCTGGAAAAAAACAAAGCCATTGCTTGCAGGGGTTTTAAAACACGGATCAGACTCATAGATCTTGAAGGCAGAATTTGTCCATGAATTTTTTTATTCTGGATAAACAAGTATTTCCAAAAATAAAAGGTAAGAGCACATTTCTGGAACTGGAGACCTTTTAATGCAACTTAACTTTTGCAGCCTTCCTTTTTAAACAAAACTAAATGTTGATAAAAAGTTGAGTACTCATTGTACAGAAAGCTCAAGACCAGTTCAAACCTCTCCCACCCTTCTCACAA